>NC_141886.1:11860844-12163875 GCF_030686135.1 Camelina sativa | reverse complement strand
GGTTTTAGCCTGTTTTGGGACAAAATGGGTATAATTGTTGTCTAAACACTCCAAATTCCTTCCGAACTCTTACAAATAGTTAAATGCATTGGATTGTCACACATGTTGACACTAGAAACACAAACAAATCTGTTTACTGCTTCGAATTAATGTTTACTCGGTTTTAGCCTGTTTTCTCGTTTTATGCCTGTTTTGGAACAAAATAGGTATAAGTGTTGTCTAAACACTCCAAATTAAACCCGAACACTTATAATTAGTCAAACGCATTAGATTGTTGCATATTTTCACCCTAGAAAGAGTAACATAGCTGTTTACTGCTTTAAATCAATGTTTTCTCGGGTTTAGCCTGTTTTGGGACAAAATGGGTATAATTGTTGTCTAAACACTCCAAATTCCTCCCGAACTCTTACAATTAGTTAAATTCATTGGATTGTCACACATTTTGACACTAGAAACACAAACAAAACTGTTTACTGCTTCGAATTAATGTTTTCTCGGTTTTAGCCTGTTTTCTCGTTTTATGCATGTTTTGGAACAAAATAGGTATAAGTGTTGTCTAAACACTCCAAATTAAACCCGAACTCTTATAATTAGTCAAACGCATTAGATTGTTGCATACTTTCACCCTAGAAAGAGAACCATAGCTGTTTACTGCTTTAAATCAATGTTTTCTCAGTTTTAGCTTGTTTTGGGATAAAATGGGTATAATTGTTGTCTAAACACTCCAAATTCCTCCCGAACCTTTACAATTAGTTAAATGCATTGGATTGTCACACATTTTGACACTAGAAACACAAACAAAGCTTTTTTCTGCTTTGAATTAATGTTTTCTCGATTTTAGCCTGTTTTCTCGTTTTAAGCCTATTTTGGAACAAAATAGGTATAAGTGTTGTCTAAACACTCCAAATTAAACCCGAACTCTTATAATTAGTCAAACGCATTAGATTGTTGCATATTTTCACCCTAGAAAGAGTAACATAACAGTTTACTGCTTTAAATCAATGTTTTCTCGGTTTTAGCCTGTTTTGGGACAAAATGGGTATAATTGTTGTCTAAACACTCCAAATTCCTTCCGAACTCTTACAAATAGTTAAATGCATTGGATTGTCACACATGTTGACACTAGAAACACAAACAAATCTGTTTACTGCTTCGAATTAATGTTTACTCGGTTTTAGCCTGTTTTCTCCTTTTAAGCCTGTTTTGGAACAAAATAGGTATAAGTGTTGTCTAAACACTCCAAATTAAACCCGAACACTTATAATTAGTCAAACGCATTAGATTGTTGCATATTTTCACCCTAGAAAGAGTAACATAGCTGTTTACTGCTTTAAATCAATGTTTTCTCGGGTTTAGCCTGTTTTGGGACAAAATGGGTATAATTGTTGTCTAAACACTCCAAATTCCTCCCGAACTCTTACAATTAGTTAAATTCATTGGATTGTCACACATTTTGACACTAGAAACACAAACAAAACTGTTTACTGCTTCGAATTAATGTTTTCTCGATTTTAGCCTGTTTTCTCGTTTTAAGCCTATTTTGGAACAAAATAGGTATAAGTGTTGTCTAAACACTCCAAATTAAACCCGAACTCTTATAATTAGTCAAACGCATTAGATTGTTGCATATTTTCACCCTAGAAAGAGTAACATAGCTGTTTACTGCTTTAAATCAATGTTTTCTCAGTTTTAGCTTGTTTTGGGATAAAATGGGTATAATTGTTGTCTAAACACTCCAAATTCCTCCCGAACCTTTACAATTAGTTAAATGCATTGGATTGTCATACATGTTGACACTAGAAACACAAACAAAGCTTTTTTCTGCTTTGAATTAATGTTTTCTCGATTTTAGCCTGTTTTCTCGTTTTATGCCTGTTTTGGAACGAAATAGGTATAAGTGTTGTCTAAACACTCCAAATTAAACCCGAACTCTTATAATTAGTCAAACACATTAGATTTTTACATACTTTCACCCTAGAAAGAGTAACATAGCTGTTTACTGCTTTAAATCAATGTTTTCTCAGTTTTAGCTTGTTTTGGGACAAAATGGGTATAATTGTTGTCTAAACACTCCAAATTCCTTCCGAACTCTTACAAATAGTTAAATGCATTGGATTGTCACACATGTTGACACTAGAAACACAAACAAATCTGTTTACTGCTTCGAATTAATGTTTACTCGGTTTTAGCCTGTTTTCTCGTTTTATGCCTGTTTTGGAACAAAATAGGTATAAGTGTTGTCTAAACACTCCAAATTAAACCCGAACTCTTATAATTAGTCAAACGCATTAGATTGTTGCATATTTTCACCCTAGAAAGAGTAACATAACTGTTTACTGCTTTAAATCAATGTTTTCTCGGTTTTAGCCTGTTTTGGGACAAAATGGGTATAATTGTTGTCTAAACACTCCAAATTCCTTCCGAACTCTTACAAATAGTTAAATGCATTGGATTGTCACACATGTTGACACTAGAAACACAAACAAATCTGTTTACTGCTTCGAATTAATGTTTACTCGGTTTTAGCCTGTTTTCTCGTTTTATGCCTGTTTTGGAACAAAATAGGTATAAGTGTTGTCTAAACACTCCAAATTAAACCCGAACTCTTATAATTAGTCATACGCATTAGATTGTTGCATATTTTCACCCTAGAAAGAGTAACATAGCTGTTTACTGCTTTAAATCAATGTTTTCTCAGTTTTAGCTTGTTTTGGGATAAAATGGGTATAATTGTTGTCTAAACACTCCAAATTCCTCCCGAACCTTTACAATTAGTTAAATGCATTGGATTGTCACACATGTTGACACTAGAAACACAAACAAAGCTTTTTTCTGCTTTGAATTAATGTTTTCTCGATTTTAGCCTGTTTTCTCGTTTTATGCCTGTTTTGGAACGAAATAGGTATAAGTGTTGTCTAAACACTCCAATTTCAACCCGAACTCTTATAATTAGTCAAATGCATTGGATTGTTACATATTTTGACCATAGAAAGAGTAACATAGCTGTTTACTGTTTTAAATCAATGTTTTCTCGGGTTTAGCCTGTTTCGGGACAAAATTGGTATAAGTGTTGTCTAAACACTCCAAATTAAACCCGAACTCTTATAATTAGTCAAACGCATTAGATTGTTGCATATTTTCACCCTAGAAAGAGTAACATAACAGTTTACTGCTTTAAATCAATGTTTTCTCGGTTTTAGCCTGTTTTGGGACAAAATGGGTATAATTGTTGTCTAAACACTCCAAATTCCTTCCGAACTCTTACAAATAGTTAAATGCATTGGATTGTCACACATGTTGACACTAGAAACACAAACAAATCTGTTTACTGCTTCGAATTAATGTTTACTCGGTTTTAGCCTGTTTTCTTCTTTTAAGCCTGTTTTGGAACAAAATAGGTATAAGTGTTGTCTAAACACTCCAAATTAAACCCGAACACTTATAATTAGTCAAACGCATTAGATTGTTGCATATTTTCACCCTAGAAAGAGTAACATAACTGTTTACTGCTTTAAATCAATGTTTTCTCGGGTTTAGCCTGTTTTGGGACAAAATGGGTATAATTGTTGTCTAAACACTCCAAATTCCTCCCGAACTCTTACAATTAGTTAAATTCATTGGATTGTCACACATTTTGACACTAGAAACACAAACAAAACTGTTTACTGCTTCGAATTAATGTTTTCTCGATTTTAGCCTGTTTTCTCGTTTTAAGCCTATTTTGGAACAAAATAGGTATAAGTGTTGTCTAAACACTCCAAATTAAACCCGAACTCTTATAATTAGTCAAACGCATTAGATTGTTGCATATTTTCACCCTAGAAAGAGTAACATAGCTGTTTACTGCTTTAAATCAATGTTTTCTCAGTTTTAGCTTGTTTTGGGATAAAATGGGTATAATTGTTGTCTAAACACTCCAAATTCCTCCCGAACCTTTACAATTAGTTAAATGCATTGGATTGTCATACATGTTGACACTAGAAACACAAACAAAGCTTTTTTCTGCTTTGAATTAATGTTTTCTCGATTTTAGCCTGTTTTCTCGTTTTATGCCTGTTTTGGAACGAAATAGGTATAAGTGTTGTCTAAACACTCCAAATTAAACCCGAACTCTTATAATTAGTCAAACACATTAGATTTTTACATACTTTCTATGAGTTTGGCACACCACCTTGGCCACCACCGTCCGTACAACCGTACGGACGTCCGTACGATCGACAACCTATGGGCTGACCAAGCCATCTCGTATCTCATAAGCCCAATCCACTAAGGAGAGCTTCCAACGATCTCCCTTCATCGAGATCCTTCTATTATAGCCGTTAGGCAACTTGCAAGTGGGAAGTCAAAGGTTTAGTCACATGTAGGAATAAGGAGATGTCGCTATCTCCCATTAATGTGCACATAGAACCCTAGGAAAGAATATCCTCTTTGTATAGCTCTATATATGGTTTGTAAGTATGTTCTAATTGAAGCAAGAAGAGAGTTTATTCTCTTTCTCCAACACTCTCTCTCTCAATCGTTCACTCTCCTCACTCTTTACACGATTTCACTCTCTTCCATAATCTCTTGATTACTCTACTCTCAAACTTACATGGTATCAGAGCAGATTTGATTCTGTTCTTGCCTCAAATCTCCATCACTCCCTTCCGCATTCTCTTTCTTGTTCTTGAAATTTCTTGTTCTTGAATCTTCTTTCTTTAACCGTTGGACAATAGCTTTAACCAACGGTCTCTTCATCCTTTTTTTTATGGAAACTACCAAAACTCTCATTGTTCCAGTTACTCTCAAGGGAGAGAATTACTTACTGTGGGCTAGAACCACAAAGACAGCCCTATGCGGCCGAGGACTTTGGTCCCATGTTGAGACGAGCGAAGCTCCTAGTGGCGAGACCACCAAAGACGGCAAGGATCTTGTCGATGAGAAGAACAAGTGGTTTCAAGAAGATCAGGGAGTCCTAGCTATCATTCAAAACTCCCTAGATGCACCTATACTTGAAGCTTACTCTTATTGCGAGACAGCAAAAGACTTGTGGGACACTCTCAAGAATGTTTTTGGGAATGTTACAAATGTAAACCGAATTTTTGAGATTAAGAGGGCCATCAACAACCTCAACCAAGAAGACATGGAGTTCACCAAGCACTTTGGGAAGTTTAGGTCCCTTTGGGCTGAACTAGAGATGCTCCGGCCGGCGACTATAGATCCGGCCATTCTGAATGAGAGGCGTGAACAAGATAAGGTGTTCGGCCTTCTCTTGACCTTGAACCCCTCCTACAATGACCTTATCAAGCATATTCTACGGTCGGACAAGCTCCCTAGCCTTGATGATGTCTGTAACCAAATTCAAAAGGAGCATGGCTCCATGGGATTGTTTGGCGGCAAGGGAGAACTTGTGACCGCTAACAAAGCTGAGACGGCATCAGCAAACAAGGGCTACTACAAGCCGGAGGACAAGAACAACCCGCCATTTTGTGAGCATTGTAAGAAGCTTGGTCACTTCAAGAGCCGCTGCTGGATTCTACACCCTCATCTAGCACCACCGCCGGGTACCATCCGAGGTGGACGACCAAACCGCGGAGGACCACCGAGAGCTCATCAAGCAGTAGCCATGGGGGAGTCATCAATCTCTGAGCAACCTCAACAAGTGACCAGTGGAACTGCTCTTGCTGCATCATCGTCCGAGCTGGTAAGGCGGTCCGACCTTGATGCGCTCATCAAAGCCATCAAAGAGGCCACCGGTAAGGCGTTTCTTGCCTCAAACAAAATTAAACCCCTCATAGTTGATTCTGGTGCATCCCATCACATGATTAGTGATTCTAGGCTAATTAGTGATATTAAACCTGCTAATGGTAATGTGATAATAGCAAATGGTGAGAAAGTACCAGTTAAAGGCATTGGAAACTTGAAACTATTTGATAAGGAGACTAAGGCATTTTATATGCCAAACTTTACTTCTAACTTGCTATCAGTTAAGAGAGCCACTACTGATTTAAATTGTTATGCTATATTTGGTCCTAACAATGTTCATTTTCAGGATATTGAGACAAGTAAGGTTCTTGGTCAAGGAGGATCCAAGGATGACCTCTATGTGCTTGAGGACTTGAACTTATCTTCTAATGTATCTTGTTTTAATTCGGTTATTATGAAACCTAGTGATTCTATTTTACATGCTAGGCTAGGACACCCTCACACAAGAGCTTTATCTTTAATATTTCCTAATGTTTCTTTTCAAAATGATGAGTGTGAGGCTTGTATTCTTGGTAAACATTGCAAGGCTGTTTTTCCTAAATCTATTACTATTTATGAAAAATGTTTTGATTTAATTCATTCTGATGTTTGGACATCTCCTTGCTTATCTAGAGATAATCAAAAATATTTTGTGACTTTTATTGATGAAAAATCAAAATATACTTGGATAACTTTGCTTCCCTCTAAGGATAGAGTTCTTGAGGCCTTTACTAATTTTCAAAATTATGTCACTAACCACTTTCATGCCAAGATTAAAATTTTGAGATCAGATAATGGTGGAGAGTACACAAGCCATGCCTTTAAGCAATATCTAGCCAAACATGGAATTCTTCACCAAACTAGTTGTCCTTACACACCACAACAAAATGGAGTGGCTGAGAGGAAGAATAGGCATCTGATGGAGGTAGCAAGGTCTATGATGTTTCACACAAGGGTTCCAAAGAGGTTTTGGGGAGATGCTGTGCTAGCCGCTTGTTATCTTATTAACCGCACACCAACAAAAATTCTAAAGGATGTGTCTCCATTTGAGGTATTAACTAATGACAAACCTACATTTGATCACTTACGAGTGTTTGGTTGTGTGTGCTATGTTTTGCGACCAGGTGAGCTAAGAGACAAGCTTGATGCAAAGAGTACAAAGGCTATGTTTCTTGGCTATTCTACTACACAAAAGGGGTATAAGTGCTATGAACCTACAACAAGGAGAATTCTAGTATCTCGTGATGTCAAGTTCATGGAGACACACGGCTTTTATGACGAGAAGAATTGGGATGAGCTCCGTAATCTCTCCGACTCTCCATCTGATCGGACGCGCAACCTCCGAGTAATTCTTGAGCGGCTAGGTCTTGAAAATGATAGGATCTCTACCGAGTCAGCCAGACCAACATCACCAGAACAATCTGAGCCATTCACTGAGCCTGATCCTGATATACATGCCGATGACCATACTGAGCAGCATGAGGAGTCACCCGCGGACATCACGGCCGAAACAACCGAGGAGTCGGCCGAACAGCTTGAGGAAATCATAACTCCGGGACGGGCCAACTCCGAAGCTGGGGCTGTAGTTCCTCTTAGGCGCAGCCAACGTATCACGTATCCTCCTAGTCATTGGAAGAACACCCGTGTGTACTACAACAACATGGCCGTTGCTCATCCGATTCAGGCCGTGTGCACCTTAGCTCATTTTCCGATAGAGCATCAAGTGTTTCTTGGCCATATTGATGAGCATTGGATCCCCAAGACCTATGATGAGGCTAAGCAGCACAAGGTATGGAGAGATGCGGTGGACGCCGAGAATACGGCCATGGTGCAAAATCACACATGGGACGAGGCTGACTTACCCAAGGGCAAGAAGGCTGTCACATCTCGGTATATCTTCACAATCAAATATAAGAGCAATGGGGAGATAGAACGGTATAAGGCACGCCTTGTAGCCCGGGGATTCACGCAAACGTATGGGGAGGACTATCTTGATACGTTTGCTCCGGTGGCCAAACTTCACACTGTTCGAGTGGTTCTCTCTCTTGCCATAAATCTTGATTGGGAGCTATGGCAAATGGATGTGAAGAACGCCTTCCTACAAGGCGAGCTCGAAGATGAAGTGTATATGCGGCCACCACCGGGCCTAGAAGACACCATTGGTCCGGGGAAGGTTCTCAAGCTCAACAAAGCCATCTATGGACTAAAGCAGTCGCCAAGGGCATGGTACCACAAGCTGAGCACAATCCTCCTTGACAAAGGCTTTCGCAAATCCGAGGCTGATCACACACTATTTACCTCACCAAGCACCAAAGGTATAGTAGTCATCCTAGTGTATGTTGATGATATCATCATCACTGGGAGTGACTCGGTAGGTATTCAAAACACTAAAACCTTCTTGAAATCAGTCTTTGATATTAAGGACCTTGGAGAGTTGAAATATTTTCTTGGGATAGAAATATGTAGATCAAAGGAAGGTTTATTTCTATCACAAAGAAAATATGCTCTTGACTTGTTAAATGAGACAGGAAAATTAGGTTCAAAGGCAGTGGCATCACCTCTTGAAGAGAACTACAAGGCCGGAGGACAGGGGGAGCTTGAGCAGGCACCATACAAGGACGTTGGTCGCTACCGGCGCCTAGTAGGTAAGTTAATCTATTTAACTATAACACGGCCTGATATTTGCTTTGCTGTGAACCAGGTGAGCCAGCACATGAACAATCCAACTGTCCATCATTGGAACATGGTCGACCGAATCCTTAAATACATCAAGGGCTCACCGGGACAAGGCATTTGGATGGGCCGCAACAAGAACACCGAGTTGGTAGGATATTGCGACGCTGACTATGCTGGAGACCGTGGAGACCGTCGCTCCACAACTGGCTATTGCACATTCCTTGGAGGCAACCTGATCACATGGAAGAGCAAGAAACAAAAGGTCGTATCGCTTTCAAGTGCCGAATCCGAGTATAGGGCCATGCGCAAACTCACAACTGAACTAATGTGGCTCAAAGCACTCCTCAAGGATTTAGGAGTGGAAATCACAAGTCCTATCACCATGCATTGTGACAATGAAGCTGCCATTCACATAGCAACCAATTCAGTGTTTCATGAGAGGACCAAACATATTGAGGTGGACTGTCATAAGGTGCGAGAGCAAATCAAGCTTGGAGTTGTCCTACCATGTCACACCGAGAGCAAGGAACAACTCGCTGACATCCTCACCAAAGCTGCAAGTCCCCAAGTGTGCGAATATATTCACTCGAAGCTCGGCCTTATAGACCTCACTCGGCCATGAGTCTTTCACAAGGCACCTACACTCTTTTTCCCTTATGTATAGTTTTTCCCATGAGGTTTTTCTATACTAAGGTTTTTTTAATGAGGTGGGTGCCTAGACTGTCAAGCTTGCCTGATCATCTAAGTCAAGCTTGAGGGGGAGTATGAGTTTGGCACACCACCTTGGCCACCACCGTCCGTACAACCGTACGGACGTCCGTACGATCGACAACCTATGGGCTGACCAAGCCATCTCGTATCTCATAAGCCCAATCCACTAAGGAGAGCTTCCAACGATCTCCCTTCATCGAGATCCTTCTATTATAGCCGTTAGGCAACTTGCAAGTGGGAAGTCAAAGGTTTAGTCACATGTAGGAATAAGGAGATGTCGCTATCTCCCATTAATGTGCACATAGAACCCTAGGAAAGAATATCCTCTTTGTATAGCTCTATATATGGTTTGTAAGTATGTTCTAATTGAAGCAAGAAGAGAGTTTATTCTCTTTCTCCAACACTCTCTCTCTCAATCGTTCACTCTCCTCACTCTTTACACGATTTCACTCTCTTCCATAATCTCTTGATTACTCTACTCTCAAACTTACACTTTCACCCTAGAAAGAGTAACATAGCTGTTTACTGCTTTAAATCAATGTTTTCTCAGTTTTAGCTTGTTTTGGGACAAAATGGGTATAATTGTTGTCTAAACACTCCAAATTCCTTCCGAACTCTTACAAATAGTTAAATGCATTGGATTGTCACACATGTTGACACTAGAAACACAAACAAATCTGTTTACTGCTTCGAATTAATGTTTACTCGGTTTTAGCCTGTTTTCTCGTTTTATGCCTGTTTTGGAACAAAATAGGTATAAGTGTTGTCTAAACACTCCAAATTAAACCCGAACTCTTATAATTAGTCAAACGCATTAGATTGTTGCATATTTTCACCCTAGAAAGAGTAACATAACTGTTTACTGCTTTAAATCAATGTTTTCTCGGTTTTAGCCTGTTTTGGGACAAAATGGGTATAATTGTTGTCTAAACACTCCAAATTCCTTCCGAACTCTTACAAATAGTTAAATGCATTGGATTGTCACACATGTTGACACTAGAAACACAAACAAATCTGTTTACTGCTTCGAATTAATGTTTACTCGGTTTTAGCCTGTTTTCTCGTTTTATGCCTGTTTTGGAACAAAATAGGTATAAGTGTTGTCTAAACACTCCAAATTAAACCCGAACTCTTATAATTAGTCATACGCATTAGATTGTTGCATATTTTCACCCTAGAAAGAGTAACATAGCTGTTTACTGCTTTAAATCAATGTTTTCTCAGTTTTAGCTTGTTTTGGGATAAAATGGGTATAATTGTTGTCTAAACACTCCAAATTCCTCCCGAACCTTTACAATTAGTTAAATGCATTGGATTGTCACACATGTTGACACTAGAAACACAAACAAAGCTTTTTTCTGCTTTGAATTAATGTTTTCTCGATTTTAGCCTGTTTTCTCGTTTTATGCCTGTTTTGGAACGAAATAGGTATAAGTGTTGTCTAAACACTCCAATTTCAACCCGAACTCTTATAATTAGTCAAATGCATTGGATTGTTACATATTTTGACCATAGAAAGAGTAACATAGCTGTTTACTGTTTTAAATCAATGTTTTCTCGGGTTTAGCCTGTTTCGGGACAAAATTGGTATAATTGTTGTCTAAACACTCCAAATTTGTAAGTTTTAGGTTCAAGAAGTGAGAGAGAGAGAGACAAAGTGTATTGAGAGTAAGTTAGTTTGCGGTTTTAGGTTTAGTAATTGGATAGGAGTGTAAGAGAGTAGAGAAAGAAGTATAGAAGAAGAAAATAGCTTCTTACTTGATATGGTACCTAGATACAACCTACTTATAGTCATTTACAAAGGGGATATTCTACTAAGATGCTGTACACGATTTTACACAAGGATAGTGAAATCTCCTTCCTTAACCTATACATGTGATATATGTTTGACTTAAGACCTCCCACTTGCCTCAAACTCGCCAACGGCTAATAGGAGAAGGATCTAGATGTTCCTTTGCTTTGGAAGGCTTCTCAACATGGGCTGGACTTGTTTAGGCGCCTCATGGTACGGACGGCCCATCTCATTGTACAGACGGTGCTTGTACGGACGGTATGGTACGGATGGTGCTTGTACGGCCGGTGTGGTACGGATGGTGCTTGTGTGTGTGAGTTCTCATACTCCCCCTCAAGCTTAAGCGACTTATTGTCGATAAAGCTTGAAGATCACGAACACCTACCTCATTAAAAACCTTAGTATAGAAAACCACTTGGGAAAAAAACTATACTTAAGGGAAAAAGAGTGTAGGTGCCATGTGAGAATGCTCATGGCCGAGTGAGGTCTATAAGACCAAGTTTAGAGTGAATATACTCACACACTTGTGGACTGGCTGCCTTGGTGAGAATGTCAGCTAGCTGTTCAGAACTTTTAGTGTGGCAAGGGAGAGTGACACCAAGTTGAATTTGCTCCCTTACCTTGTGAAAATCAACCTCTATGTGTTTTGTCCTTTCGTGAAACACAGAATTAGTGGCTATGTGAATGGCTGCCTCATTATCACAATGCATTGTGATAGGTCTTGATGACTTTACTCCAAGATCCTTGAGTAAAGCTTTAAGCCACATCAGTTCAGTAGTCAGTTTTCTCATGGCCCTATACTCGGCTTCTGCACTTGAAAGGGATACCACCTTTTGCTTCTTGCTCTTCCAGGTGACAAGGTTTCCTCCTAGGAACGTGCAATATCCTGTGGTTGATCGACGATCGTCACGGTCTCCGGCATAATCCGCATCACAATATCCCACCAACTCCGTGTTTTCATTGCGTCCCATCCAAATTCCTTGTCCTGGTGTTCCTTTGATATATTTGAGGATGCGATTCACCATGTTCCAATGATGGACAGTAGGGTTTTGCATGTGTTGGCTAGCCTGGTTCACAGCAAAATAAAAATCAGGTCGAGTAATGGTAAGGTATATAAGCTTACCCACTAATCTCCGATATCTCGTGACATCTTCAAATGGAGCCGCCTCAAGCTCCCCCTTGCCTCCTGCCTTATAGTTTTCTTCAAGTGGTGTTGTCACAGCCTTTGAACCAAGCTTTCCTGCTTCACTTAAAAGATCAAGTGCATATTTTCTTTGTGATAAGAATAATCCCTCATTAGTCCTATATACCTCTATCCCAAGAAAATATTTGAGCTCTCCAAGGTCTTTAATGTCAAAAACTGATTTAAGGAAATCTTTAGTCTCTTTAATACTACCTTGTCATTTCCAGTTATGATGATATCATCAACATATACTAGAATGACTACAATACCTTTATCACTTGGTAGTGTGAAGAGAGTATGGTCAGCTTCCGATTTGCAAAAACCTCTTCTAAGTAGGGTAGTGCTCAGTTTGTGGTACCATGCTCTTGGTGACTGTTTTAAACCGTAGATGGCCTTGTGGAGCTTAAAGACTTTTCCCGGGCCAATGGTGTCTTCCAGACCAGGTGGTGGTCGCATGTAGACCTCATCTTCAAGTTCCCCTTGTAAGAACGCATTTTTAACGTCCATTTGCCAAAGCTCCCAGTCCAAGTTGGTGGCCAGTGATAGAACAACTCGAACAGTGTGTAGTTTGGCCACCGGAGCAAACGTATCAAGATAGTCCTCCCCGTACGTTTGCGTGAACCCACGTGCGACTAGGCGGGCCTTATGGCGTTCAATCTCCCCATCACTCTTGTATTTGATAGTAAAGATCCAGCGTGATGTGACTGCCTTCTTCCCTTTGGGTAAGTCAGCTTCATCCCATGTGTGATTTTTCTCCATGGCCAGTTTCTCCGCATGTACCGCATCGCGCCATACCTTGTGTTCCTTAGCCTCATCATAAGTTTGTGGAACCCAATGCTTATCAATTTGGCCAAGAAAGGCTTGGTGTTCCATAGGAAAATGAGTAAGAGTGCACACTGCTTGAATGGGATGGGCAACGGCCATGTTGTTGTATTACACTCGAGTTTTCTTCCAGTGAGATGGGTCAAACTTGAGACGCTGGCTCCGTCGTAGTGGTATGACTTCCTCATGATCATTATCTTCATGGGCGTCCTCGTTTTGGCCGGTTGGTTCCTCACGATGCATTTCCTCCTCGAGGCTTTGTGAGAGTTCGTCATTGGGTGCGGACGGGTTACCTGACGTGGGCTGAGTAGGGACTGTATCTGAACCAGTTGGGGTGGAGTCAGTAGGTGGAACACCTTCTTCTGGTGCGTTTGGCCCGGAGGGATTGTCACCGTCCCGATTGGTTTCGACCCCTAGCCTTTCAAGTATGATCCGAAGGTTCTTGGCACGATCGGACGGTGAGGTTGATATTTCTCTAAGTTCATCCCAATTTTTCTGGTCATAATATCCTCGAGTTTCCACAAACTTCACATCATGAGACACCAGCACTCGTCTAGTCTCAGGATCATAGCATTTATAGCCCTTTTGTGTGGTAGAGTAACCAAGAAACATGCTCTTGGTACTCTTGGTGTCAAGCTTGTTGCGTAATTCTCCTGGTTTTAACACAAAACACACACAACCAAACACACGTAAGTGATCAACAATGGGTTTCTCTTTGTTTAGTACCTCAAACGGTGATTGATCTTGTAGGATTTTTGTTGGAATGCGGTTGATGAGGTAACATGCCGCAAGAACTGCATCTCCCCAAAAGCATTTTGGAACATTTGTATGAAACATCATTGAGCGAGCCACCTCCATTAAGTGTCTATTCTTTCGTTCAGCTACACCATTTTGTTGTGGAGTATATGGGCAGCTTGTTTGATGAATTATGCCATGGTTGGTGAGGTGTTGTTTGAAGGTATGGCTTGTGTATTCTCCACCATTATCTGATCTCAAAATCTTTATTTTTGCATTATAGTGGTTAGTTACATAATTTTGAAAGCTAATAAATGCTTCAAGAACTCTATCTTTAGTAGGAAGAAGTGTGAGCCATGTATATTTAGATTTCTCATCAATGAGTGTAACAAAATACTTTTGATTTTCTCTAGACAAGCAAGGTGATGTCCACACATCAGAGTGAACCAAATCAAAACAATTTTCATAAATAGTCAATGATTTAGGAAAAACAGATTTGCAATGTTTACCAAGGATACAAGCCTCACACTCATCATTTTTAAAAGAAATATTTGGAAATATTAATTCTAGAGCTCTAGAGTGAGGATGTCCTAGTCTAGCATGCCACATAACATTGTTTTCTTGAACATTAACTGAACTAAAACAGGAAGAATTTGAAGATAGATTTAGGTCTTTAAGCAAGTAGAGGTCATCTTGAGTGACTCCTTGGCCAAGAACTTTACTTGTTTCAATATCCTGAAAATACACATTATTAGGACCAAATATAGCATAACAATTTAAATCAGTGGTGGCTCTTTTAACTGATAATAGATTGGAGGTAAAGTTAGGCATATAAAATGCATTAGAGGATTTATTAAATAATTTTAAGTTTTCTATTCCCCTAACAGGTACCTTCTCACCATTAGCTATAGTCACATTCCCTATGGCAGATTTAATGTCACTAATTAACTTAGGGTCACTAATCATATGATGTGATGCACCAGAATCTACAATGAGAGGTTTATTCGGTTTAAGAGCAAGAAATGAGTTACCGGAGGCCTCCTTGAGGGTTTTGATGAGAGCATCAAGGTCTGATTTCTTTACCAATTCAGAGGAGGCAGCAAGAGCAACTCCATTACCTCCGGAGACTTGGTGGCCTGAATCGGAGGTCGTTGCTTCTCCCACCATTGTTGCTTGATGCGCTCGTGGTGGCCCTCCTCGGTTGTTCATTGACCGATTGACTCAGAGACGAGGGTGGAGGATCCAGCACCTGCTCTTGAAGTGGCCAACCTTCTTACAGTGGTCACAAATAGGTGGGTTTTTGTCATCATGTTTGAAGTAACCTTTATTTGCGGAAGCTATCTCCACTTTGTTGGCCGTTACAAGCTCTCCTTTGCTCCCAAACAACCCCATGGAGCCATGCTCCTTTTGGATCTGGCTACACACATCATCTAGACTAGGGAGCTTATCTAACCTCAAGATGTGTTTGATGAGATCATTGTAAGAAGGATTTAGTGTGAGAAGTAGGCCGAACACCTTGTCCTGCTCTCGCCTCTCGTTTAGTATGGCAGGATCAAGTGTGGCCGGCCTAAGCATCTCAAGCTCAGCCCAAAGGGACCTAAACTTCCCAAAGTGTTTGGTGAACTCCATGTCTTTTTGGCTTAGGTTGCTAATGGCCCTCTTGATTTCAAATACTCGGTTTAAGTTGGTGGTGTTGCCGAACACATTTTGTAATGTGTCCCACAGATCCTTGGCCGTCTCGCAGTATGAATAGGCTTCTAGTATTGGAGCATCAAGAGAGTTTTGAATGATGGCAAGAACACTTTGGTCTTCTTGAAATCATTTGTCTCCACCACTTGTGACCGCTTCTTTGCCGTCTATGGTGGACTCTTCCTTTGGAGCCTCACTCGTGGTAATATGGGTCCAAAGCCCTCGGCCGCATAGCGTCGTCTTTGTGGTCCTTGCCCACAACAGGTAGTTCTCTCCTTTGAGAGTAACTGGAACGATCAAGGTCTTGGTACCTTCCATGGTGTTTTGTCCGCTGGTCAATAGCTTTATCCAACGGTTAAAAGAAATCGCTTCTTGCGATTGAAACAGAAATGAAGGGAAGTATTAGGAGCGGAAGTGATGAATGGGTGAGAGATTGAGAACTAGGAGCCACCTTGCTCTGATACCATGTAAGTTTTAGGTTCAAGAAGTGAGAGAGAGAGACAAAGTGTATTGAGAGTAAGTTAGTTTGCGGTTTTAGGTTTAGTAATTGGATAGGAGTGTAAGAGAGTAGAGAAAGAAGTATAGAAGAAGAAAATAGCTTCTTACTTGATATGGTACCTAGATACAACCTACTTATAGTCATTTACAAAGGGGATATTCTACTAAGATGCTGTACACGATTTTACACAAGGATAGTGACATCTCCTTCCTTAACCTATACATGTGATATATGTTTGACTTAACACCTCCCACTTGCCTCAAACTCGCCAACGGCTAATAGGAGAAGGATCTAGATGTTCCTTTGCTTTGGAAAGCTTCTCAACATGGGCTGGACTTGTTTAGGCGCCTCATGGTACGGACGGCCCATCTCATTGTACGGACGGTGCTTGTACAGACGGTATGGTACGGATGGTGCTTGTGTGTGTGAGTTCTCATAAAATTCATCCCGAGCTCTTACAATTAGTCAAATGCATTGAATTATTACATATTTTGACCCTAGGAACAGTAAATAAAGCTGTCTACTTCGTCGAATTAATGTTTTCTTGTTTTTAGCCTGTTTTCTTGTTTTAAGCCTGTTTCGGGACAAAATGAGTATAATTGTTGTCTAAACACTCCAAATTCATCCCGAACTCTTACAATTAGTCAAATGCATTCGATTGTCACACATGTTGACCCCAGAAACACAAACAAAGCTGTTTACTGCTTTTAATCAATGTTTTTGCGGTTTTAGCCTGTTTTTGGAACAAAATAGGTATTAGTGTTGTCTAAACACTCCAAATTAAACCTGAACTCTTATAATTAGTCAAACGCATTAGATTGTTGCATATTTTCACTCTAGAAAGAGTAACATAGCTGTTTACTGCTTTAAATCAATGTTTTCTTGGGTTTAGCCTGTTTCGGGACAAAATGAGTATAATTGTTGTCTAAACACTACAAATTCATCCCGAACTCTTACAATTAGTCAAATGCATTCGATTGTCACACATGTTGACCCCAGAAACACAATCAAAGCTGTTTACTGCTTTTAATCAATGTTTTCGCGGTTTTAGCCTGTTTTCTCGGTTTAAGCCTGTTTTGGAACAAAATAGGTATAAGTGTTGTCTAAACACTCCAAATTAAACCCGAACTCTTATAATTAGTCAAACGCATTAGATTGTTGCATACTTTCACCCTAGAAAGAGTAACATAGCTGTTTACTGCTTTAAATCAATGTTTTCTCTGTTTTAGCCTGTTTTGGGACAAAATGGGTATAATTGTTGTCTAAACACTCCAAATTCCTTCCGAACTCTTACAAATAGTTAAATGCATTGGATTGTCACACATTTTTACACTAGAAACACAAACAAATCTGTTTACTACTTCGAATTAATGTTTACTCGGTTTTAGCCTCTTTTCTCGTTTTATGCCTGTTTTGGAACAAAATTGGTATAAGTGTTGTCTAAACACTCCAAATTAAACCCGAACTCTTATAATTATTCAAACGCATTAGATTGTTACATATTTTCACCCTAGAAAGAGTAACATAGCTGTTTACTGCTATAAATCAATGTTTTCTCGGGTTTAGCCTGTTTCGGGACAAAATGGGTATAATTGTTGTCTAAACACTCCAAATTCATCCCGAACTCTTACAATTAGTCAAATGCATTCGATTGTCACACATGTTGACCCCAGAAACACAAACAAAGCTGTTTATTGCTTTTAATCAATGTTTTCGCGGTTTTAGCCTGTTTTCTCGTTTTATGCCTGTTTTGGAACAAAATAGGTATAAGTGTTGTCTAAACACTCCAAATTAAACCCGAACTCTTATCATTAGTCAAACGCATTAGATTGTTGCATATTTTCACCCTAGAAAGAGTAACATAGCTGTTTACTGCTTTAAATCAATGTTTTCTCAGTTTTAGCTTGTTTTGGGATAAAATGGGTATAATTGTTGTCTAAACACTCCAAATTCCTCCCGAACCTTTACAATTAGTTAAATGCATTGGATTGTCACACATTTTGACACTAGAAACACAAACAAAGCTTTTTTCTGCTTTGAATTAATGTTTTCTCGATTTTAGCCTGTTTTCTCGTTTTAAGCCTATTTTGGAACAAAATAGGTATAAGTTATTGAACCGGATGAAAAAGTCACACACCCGGGAGTTCACTCGCCACTCTCCATCAAGAAACACATGTGCAAAGTCCGGGTCAAGTTATCAAGACCATAGCGTGTGCATAATCCGGATCATAAGTTATCAAGATCAAGTTGTGCTAAACCGAGGTTAAACTACCAAAGAAGAATGTGCAAACCTCGGGTCAGTATCGAAGATGAAGTTGTGCAAATATAGGGTCAAGATATGCTGATAAAGATGTACAAACCTAGGGCCAATGAATGGAGTGAAGAAGGCCCTAGGATTCAAATAGAGTTTGGGCGGCAAAAGGTGGTCCCATGTGAGTTTGGAGTCAATGCAAGTTGCAAGGAGTCACATGTGACCTAAAGATCCGTTTAGGAGGTGTCCCTATCACTCTTGGGCGTCCAACAACATTCAAAGATCACAAGTTGGTATTAGAGAGAGAAGCAACAAGTGGAAGAGTCACATGTTGGCTTAAGAGGTCACTTTGGAGTTGTCACTATCTACATGCTTGGGACCAGCTCCCCTCTCTCTTCATGTCACTTTCCACACTACCAAATGTGTATATGTGTATGTATATGTGGCCGTTTCAATTAGGTTTAGAAGGGAGACACATACTCCATTCACTCCTTATATAAATATGTAACACATATCACTAATAATATTAAGCTCTCCAATGGGGAGTTTTTCCCTTTACTAAACTCGTCTTTTTACACTCAAATGGGTAGAATCTAGTCTTGATAATCTCATGGAGAGACCAAGCTTTGGCAATGCTTGGTCTCCACCTTTCTTTCATTCCATTCTCTACACTATTCTCTAAACTATTCTAAAGGGTTATTGGGTTATCTTTGATGTGAGAGTGCTATTGCCTCTCATACTTATTCTTGAGTATGCACAGCTTATATTGGCGTGTATAACTCCTTCTTTACCTTAAGAACACTCTCATTGAGTTGTATCTTAAAGGCTTTACACATGAACACACAAATTCCACTTTAAGTGTTCTTGTGAGTTTATATTGGAGTAGAATGTATCTTGCAGCTCACTCTCTCTAAATTCTAACATGGTATCAGAGCAGGCTCAAGATCTGAGCTGCTAGTTTTGAATTCTGCAAAAGAAGCCACAAAGATGGCGTTTTGAAGCTGTTCTTGGAGCCATTGGAGTAGATACTCTATATGGAGGTTATCAAGGCAGTTTGAAGTTTCAGTTTGGAGAAGCCATGAAATCCACAAGGGAGAACAGTGAATCTACTTGTTGGAGGTTTATGGTGTCTTGAAGTCAGTCCTTAAAGCTGCTTCAATTCCTTTGCTCATTCTGTTTACTAAACACTAAACACTCAAACACTCATACACTCTTCTTGGTTACTAAACTCTTATTCTTGGTTACTAAAATCTTTCACTCTTGGTTACTAAAACTCTCATTCTGGTTACTAAACTCTCATTCTGGTTACTAAACTCTCATTCTGGTTACAAATACTTTCGGTTACTAAGTTACAAGTTCTGGTTACTCCATTCTCGGCAACAAGTAAAATCTCTGCCGAAACGTCTCAAAGATCGACTCCTACGAAAGCCTTCCACTGCGATTCAGCTTCCGCTTTCTTCACAAAAGTTCTAGACGATAGAGTCATCGTTACAGTGGAAGTGAAATCTTATCAATCCGAGCAACCGATAAAAAGTTATGCCCGATTCAGTGGGCATATATCATTCCGGCGCATCATCAATGCTTGGAGTTAGAACCAATGACCATCAAGCTTCAGAGACCACAGACAAGCCCAACCATAGTACTAAGCCGGATGACTTGAAAATGGCAGTCCAGAGAGGCTGACCGGAGGAAGCAGACCGGAGTTGACTATGGTGGAAGATCTAGTGGAGAGGAAAGCTGGTGGAAGGTGATGAATCAGCTCCAAAGCATGTGTGGTAGTGTCAAAGTTGTTAAGAGCTGATTGAATGTGCATTAGTTGAGATCTTCTAGGCACAAGGTTTCAAGACTCAAGACTCAAGACATGGCCCAAGCCATGACCAAGTCAAGATAGTGGTCCCAAAGATGATTCAAACCACATCTCTACTTTAAAAGGCTACCCTCTAAACTCTTATCTTTTAGTTTATTTAAATTCATCTTAATTCAAGTTTTAAAATTTGAATTTCATGTTTGAATTTATTTATATCTATATTTATCTAAAAATATTTTAAATTCGTTTTTTTAAAAATATTTTTAAAAATATTTTAAATTCGTTTTTAAATATTTTTCTAATAAATATAGTATTTTTCATTACCTTAGTTATCTTAATTCTTTATTTGGTTTCTCAAGTTTTGTTAAGTGTTTTCTTAAAACCCCACAACATGTGCTTTAAAATTTTTCTTTAAATCTTATGATGAAGGTTTAAAGGAGAGGAGACATGTGTGAACACTCTAATGAGAAACACAAGATAAAGCAAAGGGATCCATAAGAAAAGAAATCAAGTCATGAAGGACTACAATGAATAGAAACACTTAGAGGAAGGAGCCAATTTTTTTTTATGAAGTGTGTGGAGCTGTGGAGAAGCTCTAAGGATACTACAAAGAAGCTCCAAAACGTTTGGTTCTTATGAGCAGTAAAGAAGTGACAAGAAGGGTGTGGACAAATGTTCAGGATTGGTTCTCGACACATACGGAGGTCTTCCACTCTTTTCCAGCTTCCGCGCTCTTCACAAATATTGTAGACAATTGAGTTGTCTGTTCACCGGAGGTGAGATCATTCCAATCGGAGCAACCGTTCACGAGTTATACTCGATTAAATGGAGATATATCAGTCTGGCGCGACTGAGAAGAAGCACTCGACCATTGAGATAATTTGAGGGTCGAGTGGCCATTGAATGGACACGAACAAAGCTTCAAAAGAAGCTACATTGAAGTGCTTACTGGACTGGTCGGTCCATTGTTTGAGCTGAAGTAGGATTTACAAAACCCTTCAAGATTGGCTTTCATTCACCATTCAAGTCAATATTGAGGGGGGGAAAGGTGTAAAATTCCCTCATGGAGCTATAGAAGCAGTTTGAAGATAAAGATAATTGGGATCAAGAGAACCATAAAGAGGAGACCCATGGGGCAGAAACTCAAGTGGTGGTGCAAAGACTGTCTCAACCAACAAAGAAGATCAAAGGCTATCTCTAAACCCTTAAACTTTTTCAATATATCTAATTCATTAACCTCATTTGAATCAGATTAGTCATGCATATAGTGAATTTGTCATTCTTAGAATCTGAATTTAGAGAACAAATATTAGGTTGTGGTTTTAGAGAATTGCCTTGTGTTAAAACAGTTTATTAATGTTTAATTTGTCATTTTAAGAATTGAAATTTGGAATTTATTTCATGTTTAAAATCTGAGTTTTAGATATATATTAAAATGAATTTAGACTGGGTAATTGCTAGCTCATTTTCCAATTTATTTTCTCATGTCTCAATCTAAGCTTAATATTATTCTCATGGCAAATATACTTAAGAATCTCTTTACATCTTTTGTTGAAGGTGTAAAAGAAACAAAGCCATTTGTAAGCTAGATGAGAAGAAGAGGTTCACTTCGATAATGAAGCAATGGTGTGTGAGCAAAATAAGCAAGAAGCCAAAGCCATCCCACATTCAAACCAAGGCCAAAGCTACACCATTCAACCATAAAGGCTATACTCTTTTTCCCTTGGCAAAGTTTTATCCCAAGTGGTTTTCTTTGCTAAGGTTTTTAATGAGGTAGTTCTTTGTGTGTTGCAAGCTTGGTCTTTGGTCCCCACCGCCCAAGCTTGAGGGGGAGTATTAGAGAGGAAGATGCAATGGGAATGATGGAGTTCAAAGAAGGCTCATGAAGCTTCAAGCTTAACCTCCGATCTCTCTACACTTAAGCTTGAGGGGGAGTATTGAACCGGATGAAGAAGTCACACACCCGGGAGTTCACTCGCCACTCTCCATCAAGAAACACATGTGCAAAGTCCGGGTCAAGTTATCAAGACCACAGCGTGTGCATAATCCGGGTCATAAGTTATCAAGATCAAGTTGTGCTAAACCGAGGTTAAACTACCAAAGAAGAATGTGCAAACCTCGGGTCAGTATCGAAGATGAAGTTGTGCAAATATAGGGTCAAGATATGCTGATAAAGATGTACAAACCTAGGGCCAATGAATGGAGTGAAGAAGGCCCTAGGATTCAAATAGAGTTTGGGCGGCAAAAGGTGGTCCCATGTGAGTTTGGAGTCAATGCAAGTTGCAAGGAGTCACATGTGACCTAAAGATCCGTTTAGGAGGTGTCCCTATCACTCTTGGGCGTCCAACAACATTCAAAGATCACAAGTTGGTATTAGAGAGAGAAGCAACAAGTGGAAGAGCCACATGTTGGCTTAAGAGGTCACTTTGGAGCTGTCACTATCTACATGCTTGGGACCAGCTCCCCTCTCTCTTCATGTCACTTTCCACACTACCAAATGTGTATATGTGTATGTATATGTGGCCGTTTCAATTAGGTTTAGAAGGGAGACACATACTCCATTCACTCCTTATATAAATATGTAACACATATCACTAATAATATTAAGCTCTCCAATGGGGAGTTTTTCGCTTTACTAAACTCGTCTCTTTACACTCAAATGGGTAGAATCTAGTCTTGATAATCTCATGGAGAGACCAAGCTTTGGCAATGCTTGGTCTCCACCTTTCTTTCATTCCATTCTCTACACTATTCTCTAAACTATTCTAAAGGGTTATTGGGTTATCTTTGATGTGAGAGTGCTGTTGCCTCTCATACTTATTCTTGAGTATGCACAGCTTATATTGGCGTGTATAACTCCTTCTTTACCTTAAGAACACTCTCATTTAGTTGTATCTTAAAGGCTTTACACATGAACACACAAATTCCACTTTAAGTGTTCTTGTGAGTTTATATTGGAGTAGAGTGTATCTTGCAGCTCACTCTCTCTAAATTCTAACATAAGTGTTGTCTAAACACTCCAAATTAAACCCGAACTCTTATAATTAGTCAAACGCATAAGATTGTTGCATATTTTCACCCTAGAAAGAGTAACATAACTGTTTACTGCTTTAAATCAATGTTTTCTCGGTTTTAGCCTGTTTTGGGACAAAATGGGTATAATTGTTGTGTAAACACTCCAAATTCCTCCCGAACTCTTACAAATAGTTAAAGGCATTGGATTGTCACACATTTTGACACTAGACACACAAACAAAGCTTTTAACTGCTTCGAATTAATGTTTACTCGGTTTTAGCCTGTTTTCTCGTTTTATGCCTGTTTTGGAACGAAATAGGTATAAGTGTTGTCTAAACACTCCAAATTCAACCCGAACTCTTATAATTAGTCAAATGCATTGGATTGTTACATATTTTGACCATAGAAAGAGTAACATAGCTGTTTACTGCTTAAAATCAATGTTTTCTCGGGTTTAGCCTGTTTCGGGACAAAATTGGTATAATTGTTGTCTAAACACTCCAAATTCATCCCGAGCTCTTACAATTAGTCAAATGTATTGGATTATTACATATTTTGACCCTAGGAACAGTAAACAAAGCTGTCTATTTCTTCGAATTAATGTTTTCTTGTTTTTAGCCTGTTTTCTTGTTTTAAGCCTGTTTCGGGACAAAATGAGTATAATTGTTGTCTAAACACTCCAAATTCATCCCGAACTCTTACAATTAGTCAAATGCATTCGATTGTCACACATGTTGACCCCAGAAACACAAACAAAGCTGTTTACTGTTGGGATTTATGAGACAAAGCTCATAAGAGAGGGTAGACAAACACTTGGTGAATGAATCCCCCTTTACCCACAACAAACTAACTCATTATCAAGGGGGAGGAGAGGACATCAACTTGTGATGAACTCCCCATAATCTAGGCTTAGTAAAGAGTAAATAAGAAGAGTTTAGGTGGGATTTGATAAGAGAATAGGCTGCCTTAAGGGCAGCCTCTAACCGCTAATCCTACACCACTCTACATTGTTGATAAGAACAAGAACAAGAGGTGTAGAGAGGGAATCGGTTTCTCTTATTGAATAATGTTGTGTTGTGTTACATATGAGGTGAAATACAAAGCTTAATATAGGAGAATACAAGGTCATATGACCGTTAGAGAGAAGAAGAAGGTGATAGAGACTTGTAGCCGTTTGTCTCGAGTAAAGGATGGTGAAAGCGACTCCTTCTTTCTTTCTCCTACCAAAGGCACGAGATTCTCCTTCCCTTCCATTCCTTGTGACCGTTAGATCCTCCCTTCTTTCCTTTCTTTGTGGCCATTAGATCCTTCTTCCTTTTCCTTGTGAGATATTTAACTTCTTCTTGGGCCTCTTCTTCTTATAAGGCCTTTACTTCACAATTCTTCTCACATTGCACCTATGGCCTTGCTAACCACTCTCATTGTGCTCACGGCCCACATGGCCTTATTGGCCACTCTTATTGTGCTCACGGCCTTACTGGCCGCTCCCACACCACTCATGGCCTTACCGGCCACACTTCTTGTACTAGCAGCCTTACCGGCCACTCTCTTCTTCCTTGTGCAGCTCGGCCTCACCGGCCTCACTCTCTCTTCTCCTTCATATATACTAATACTCCCCCGCACGTTTGATCTGCAGGGCACCATGGGGACCAAAGATCAAGCGTGGACACGTGAGACTACCTCATTAAAAACCTTAACAAAGAAAACCACTTGGGAGAAAACTTTGTTAAGTAAAAAGAGTGTAGTCTCCACGTTCCTTGATGTCGCAATGATCTTGGTTTGTCAAGAACCAGCTCTCTTCTCTTTAAGCCTTTGAACCGCTACACTTCCTTAGCCCTCCTTGCCTTTAGCACATTCCTTATGATCTCCATCCTTGTTCCTTTAGAATTCCTTTGAGGCTCTCATAGTCTCCTTTACCCTTAAACAAGTGATAAAGAAGAAAAGAATAAGTGTTTGCTATGAGGAATATCAAAGAAAAATTCTAAAAGTGTGACAATTTAAGAAGAATCATATTAAAGACTAAAGACTAGTAATGAAGCTAAGGTAATGAATTTATGAATTAAAATAGAGAAGGGTTTAGAGCACAGCCTTTATGGTGTTTTGATGGATAGGAAGGAGAGAGTTGATCACAGTTGCGGTTTGGAATTCCTCCTTGAGACCGCTCCTCTAACCATGGTTTTAAACCCGGTCAGTTTTATTTGTCAGACTGACACATGCCCACTGAATCGGACATAACTTTCGAACGGCTGCTCGGATTGGTATGATTCCACTTCCACTGGCAAGATGACTCTGTGGTCTCGAACTTTAATGAAGAACGCGGAAGCCGAATCGCAGTGGAAGGGTTTCGTCCGAGTCGATCTTTGAGACGCTTCGGCTGAGCTTTAAGTAAAGACTTTTGCTTGTGGCCGAGCAGAATCTGTGAGGTACGGTCTGAAGTCACTTGATCTCCCCCGTAACCTTTACATGATGATGGGCTGAAACCTCATCACCTCAGTTGAAGCCTTGTGCATCACCGTTCTTGTGCACATCCAATCAACAGTTGAAACCTTGTGCATCACCTTTCCTAAAGACCATTGTGCACATCCGATCAACAACTTGGCACTAACACACATGCTCTTGGACTGATTCATCACCTTCCACCAGCTTAACAAAGACTTGGTGGCCCTTGGTTCTAACTCCAGGCATTGTGCTGCGCTCTTACATGGCTATCTTGTAGCCTTCAACCTCGCCACTTCTTCTCCTTGAGATAGTGAGCGAGCTCCACACAATCTTCAATGCTGAAACTGAAACCAAAAATCAATGGAACAGATTCTAAACAAGAGATTGTTAGAGATTAGAGTATAGAGAATAATACTGAAATTAAATAGAGAATTTAGAGAATTAATAAGAGTATATATGGAGAATAGAAAGTGAGAGTATAAGGGAGAGTATTGGCGGTAGTATAAGATGAATGGAGAGTAGAATAGAGAATCTGCTCAAGAATTCTTATGGACAGAGTTTAACTCTGTTTTCTTGAGTTGAAAGAAGCTTTGACAGCCAAGAACATCCAAGAAGACAATCTTTTTTGGTGCTTTAATGGCTGAAACACAATGGACCTTATGGAAAATTAGTTTCTCCAAAGGTTTAACAACAAAACTCCTTGTAGAATCACTTAAACAAGTGTTCTTCAAGAGATTAAGGCTTTAGATCCACGAAGATAACATATAGAAGATGTTTTTCGTGGTCCCAAGCAAAGAAGAAACAACAAAAGCCTTTGGAACAGCCTATTGTCCAACGGTTAAAAGAATGCATCTTGGACCAACTTGAATCTATTTGACCAAGCGGGCTCTACATGCTAAAATAAAGTCTCTCTCTTCCTCAAACTCGAACCTGGACACACCATATGACCAGAAACAAAGCTTTCTCAACCTTGAGAAGAAGAAGAAGTGATTTAGTAATTAAACTTTAAAGGAAATTTAACAAAAGCAAAATTAAACCTTTAAAGGAAAATTAACTAAATCTTAAGAGAATCCTAGGAAAAATCCTAAGGATTTCGTGGCTCTATACAAGCCTAAAAACACGTGAATCCTTACCAAGAACAAGAACAATTTGCTCCTTGGTTCATCACCACCTCAATTTAAACCCAAGCTTTTACCCAATCGGTGAAGCCTAAGGATGAGGTTTTAAAATCGATTTCTTTCACACACTTGGTCTATGAACTCTACAAAGACCCAAGACCAAGCTTACTCAACATTGAGCTGCTAGAGAATCGATTTAACAACAAAGGCAAAATTAAAGTTTTAAAGAAACTAAGCTAAGCGATTTAACACCTAGGCTAGGATTAAAACTTTAATTAAGCTAACTCCTAAGAGAACCAACTTGAGAACGAGTTTGAGTCACCAAGAACAGAGCCTGCTCTGATACCATGTTGGGATTTATGAGACAAAGCTCATAAGAGAGGGTAGACAAACACTTGGTGAATGAATCCCCCTTTACCCACAACAAACTAACTCATTATCAAGGGGGAGGAGAGGACATCAACTTGTGATGAACTCCCCATAATCTAGGCTTAGTAAAGAGTAAATAAGAAGAGTTTAGGTGGGATTTGATAAGAGAATAGGCTGCCTTAAGGGCAGCCTCTAACCGCTAATCCTACACCACTCTACATTGTTGATAAGAACAAGAACAAGAGGTGTAGAGAGGGAATCGGTTTCTCTTATTGAATAATGTTGTGTTGTGTTACATATGAGGTGAAATACAAAGCTTAATATAGGAGAATACAAGGTCATATGACCGTTAGAGAGAAGAAGAAGGTGATAGAGACTTGTAGCCGTTTGTCTCGAGTAAAGGATGGTGAAAGCGACTCCTTCTTTCTTTCTCCTACCAAAGGCACGAGATTCTCCTTCCCTTCCATTCCTTGTGACCGTTAGATCCTCCCTTCTTTCCTTTCTTTGTGGCCATTAGATCCTTCTTCCTTTTCCTTGTGAGATATTTAACTTCTTCTTGGGCCTCTTCTTCTTATAAGGCCTTTACTTCACAATTCTTCTCACATTGCACCTATGGCCTTGCTAACCACTCTCATTGTGCTCACGGCCCACATGGCCTTATTGGCCACTCTTATTGTGCTCACGGCCTTACTGGCCGCTCCCACACCACTCATGGCCTTACCGGCCACACTTCTTGTACTAGCAGCCTTACCGGCCACTCTCTTCTTCCTTGTGCAGCTCGGCCTCACCGGCCTCACTCTCTCTTCTCCTTCATATATACTAATATTTACTGCTTTTAATCAATGTTTTTGCGATTTTAGCCTGTTTTCTCGTTTTAAGCCTGTTTTTGGAACAAAATAGGTATTAGTGTTGTCTAAAAACTCCAAATTAAACCTGAACTCTTATAATTAGTCAAACACATTAGATTGTTTCATATTTTCACCCTAGAAAGAGTAACATAGCTGTTTAATGCTTTAAATCAATGTTTTCTTGGGTTTAGCCTGTTTCGGGACAAAATGAGTATAATTGTTGTCTAAACACTACAAATTCATCCCGAACTCTTACAATTAGTCAAATGCATTCGATTGTCACACATGTTGACCCCAGAAACACAAACAAAGCTGTTTACTGCTTTTAATCAATGTTTTCGCGGTATTAGCCTGTTTTCTCGGTTTAAGCCTTTTTTGGAACAAAATAGGTATAAGTGTTGTCTAAACACTCCAAATTAAACCCGAACTCTTATAATTAGTCAAACGCATTAGATTGTTGCATACTTTCACCCTAGAAAGAGTAACATAGCTGTTTACTGCTTTAAACCAATGTTTTCTCTGTTTTAGCCTGTTTTGGGACAAAATGGGTATAATTGTTGTCTAAACACTCCAAATTCCTTCCGAACTCTTACAAATAGTTAAATGCATTGGATTGTCACACATTTTTACACTAGAAACACAAAAAAATCTGTTTACTACTTCGAATTAATGTTTACTTGGTTTTAGCCTGTTTTCTCGGGTTTAGCCTGTTTTGGGACAAAATGGGTATAAGTGTTGTCTAAACACTCCAAATTAAACCCGAACTCTTATAATTAGTCAAACGCATAAGATTGTTGCATATTTTCACCCTAGAAAGAGTAACATAACTGTTTACTGCTTTAAATCAATGTTTTCTCGGTTTTAGCCTGTTTTGAGACAAAATGGGTATAATTGTTGTGTAAACACTCCAAATTCCTCCCGAACTCTTACAAATAGTTAAAGGCATTGGATTGTCACACATTTTGACACTAGACACACAAACAAAGCTTTTAACTGCTTCGAATTAATGTTTACTCGGTTTTAGCCTGTTTTCTCGTTTTATGCCTGTTTTGGAACGAAATAGGTATAAGTGTTGTCTAAACACTCCAAATTCAACCCGAACTCTTATAATTAGTCAAATGCATTGGATTGTTACATATTTTGACCATAGAAAGAGTAACATAGCTGTTTACTGCTTTAAATCAATGTTTTCTCGGGTTTAGCCTGTTTTGGGACAAAATTGGTATAATTGTTGTCTAAACACTCCAACTTCATCCCGAGCTCTTACAATTAGTCAAATGCATTGGATTATTACATATTTTGACCCTAGGAACAGTAAACAAAGCTGTATATTTCGTCGAATTAATGTTTTCTTGTTTTTCGCCTGTTTTCTTGTTTTAAGCCTGTTTCGGGACAAAATGAGTATAATTGTTGTCTAAACACTCCAAATTCATCCCGAACTCTTACAATTAGTCAAATGCATTCGATTGTCACACATGTTGATCCCAGAAACACAAACAAAGCTGTTTACTGCTTTTAATCAATGTTTTTGCGGTTTTAGCCTGTTTTCTCGTTTTAAGCCTGTTTTTGGAACAAAATAGGTATTAGTGTTGTCTAAACACTCCAAATTAAACCTGAACTCTTATAATTAGTCAAACGCATTAGATTGTTGCATATTTTCACCCTAGAAAGAGTAACATAGCTGTTTACTGCTTTAAATCAATGTTTTCTTGGGTTTAGCGTGTTTCGGGACAAAATGGGTATAATTGTTGTCTAAACACTCCAAATTCATCCCGAACTCTTACAATTAGTCAAATGCATTCGATTGTCACACATGTTGACCCCAGAAACACAAACAAAGCTGTTTACTTCTTTTAATCAATGTTTTCGCGGTTTTAGCCGGTTTTCTCGGTTTAAGCCTGTTTTGGAACAAAATAGGTATAAGTGTTGTCTAAACACTCCAAATTAAACCCGAACTCTTATAATTAGTCAAACGCATTAGATTGTTGCATACTTTTACCCTAGAAAGAGTAACATAGCTGCTTACTGCTTTAAATCAATGTTTTCTCTGTTTTAGACTGTTTTGGGACAAAATGGGTATAATTGTTGTCTAAACACTCCAAATTCCTTCCGAACTCTTACAAATAGTTAAATGCATTGGATTGTCACACATTTTTACACTAGAAACACAAACAAATCTGTTTACTACTTCGAATTAATGTTTACTCGGTTTTAGCCTCTTTTCTCGTTTTATGCCTGTTTTGGAACAAAATTGGTATAAGTGTTGTCTAAACACTTCAAATTAAACCCGAACTCTTATAATTAGTCAAACGCATTAGATTGTTACATATTTTCACCCTAGAAAGAGTAACATAGCTGTTTACTGCTATAAATCAATGTTTTCTCGGGTTTAGCCTGTTTCGGGACAAAATGGGTATAATTCTAAACACTCCAAATTTATCCCGAACTCTTACAATTAGTCAAATGCATTCGATTGTCACACATGTTGATCCCAGAAACACAAACAAAGCTGTTTACTGCTTTTAATCAATGTTTTCGCGGTTTTAGCCTGTTTTCTCGTTTTATGCCTGTTTTGGAACAAAATAGGTATAAGTGTTGTCTAAACACTCCAAATTAAACCTGAACTCTTATAATTAGTCAAACGCATTAGATTGTTGCATATTTTCACCCTAGAAAGAGTAACATAGCTGTTTACTGCTTGAAATCAATGTTTTCTCTGTTTTAGCTTGTTTTGGGATAAAATGGGTATAATTGTTGTCTAAACACTCCAAATTCCTCCGAACCTTTACAATTAGTTAAATGCATTGGATTGTCACACATTTTGACACTAGAAACACAAACAAAGCTTTTTTCTGCTTTGAATTAATGTTTTCTCGATTTTAGCCTGTTTTCTCGTTTTAAGCCTATTTTGGAACAAAATAGGTATAAGTGTTGTCTAAACACTCCAAATTAAACCGAACTCTTATAATTAGTCAAACGCATTAGATTGTTGCATATTTTCACCCTAGAAAGAGTAACATAACTGTTTACTGCTTTAAATCAATGTTTTCTCGGTTTTAGCCTGTTTTGGGACAAAATGGGTATAATTGTTGTGTAAACACTCCAAATTCCTCCCGAACTCTTACAAATAGTTAAATGCATTGGATTGTCACACATTTTGACACTAGAAACACAAACAAAGCTTTTAACTGCTTCGAATTAATGTTTACTCGGTTTTAGCCTATTTTCTCATTTTATGCCTGTTTTGGAACGAAATAGGTATAAGTGTTGTCTAAACACTCCAATTTCAACCCGAACTCTTATAATTAGTCAAATGCATTAGATTGTTACATATTTTGACCATAGAAAGAGTAACATAGCTGTTTACTGCTTTAAATCAATATTTTCTCGGGTTTAGCCTGTTTCGGGACAAAATGAGTATAATTGTTGTCTAAACACTCCAAATTCATCCCGAGCTCTTACAGTTAGTCAAATGCATTGGATTATTACATTTTTTGACCCTAGGAACAGTAAACAAAGCTGTCTATTTCTTCGAATTAATGTTTTCTTGTTTTTAGCCTGTTTTCTTGTTTTAAGCCTGTTTCGGGACAAAATGAGTATAATTGCTGTCTAAACACTCCAAATTCATCCCGAGCTCTTACAATTAGTCAAATGCATTGGATTATTACATATTTTGACCCTAGGAACAGTAAACAAAGCTGTCTATTTCTTCGGATTAATGTTTTCTTGTTTTTAGCCTGTTTTCTTGTTTTAAGCCTGTTTCGGGACAAAATGAGTATAATTGTTGTCTAAACACTCCAAATTCATCCCGAACTCTTACAATTAGTCAAATGCATTCGATTGTCACACATGTTGACCCCAGAAACACAAACAAAGCTGTTTACTGCTTTTAATCAATGTTTTTGCGATTTTAGCCTGTTTTCTCGTTTTAAGCCTGTTTTTGGAACAAAATAGGTATTAGTGTTGTCTAAAAACTCCAAACTAAACCTGAACTCTTATAATTATTCAAACACATTAGATTGTTGCATATTTTCACCCTAGAAAGAGTAACATAGCTGTTTACTGCTTTAAATCAATGTTTTCTTGGGTTTAGCGTGTTTCGGGACAAAATGGGTATAATTGTTGTCTAAACACTCCAAATTCATCCCGAACTCTTACAATTAGTCAAATGCATTCGATTGTCACACATGTTGACCCCAGAAACACAAACAAAGCTGTTTACTTCTTTTAATCAATGTTTTCGCGGTTTTAGCCGGTTTTCTCGGTTTAAGCCTGTTTTGGAACAAAATAGGTATAAGTGTTGTCTAAACACTCCAAATTAAACCCGAACTCTTATAATTAGTCAAACGCATTAGATTGTTGCATACTTTTACCCTAGAAAGAGTAACATAGCTGCTTACTGCTTTAAATCAATGTTTTCTCTGTTTTAGACTGTTTTGGGACAAAATGGGTATAATTGTTGTCTAAACACTCCAAATTCCTTCCGAACTCTTACAAATAGTTAAATGCATTGGATTGTCACACATTTTTACACTAGAAACACAAACAAATCTGTTTACTACTTCGAATTAATGTTTACTCGGTTTTAGCCTCTTTTCTCGTTTTATGCCTGTTTTGGAACAAAATTGGTATAAGTGTTGTCTAAACACTTCAAATTAAACCCGAACTCTTATAATTAGTCAAACGCATTAGATTGTTACATATTTTCACCCTAGAAAGAGTAACATAGCTGTTTACTGCTATAAATCAATGTTTTCTCGGGTTTAGCCTGTTTCGGGACAAAATGGGTATAATTCTAAACACTCCAAATTTATCCCGAACTCTTACAATTAGTCAAATGCATTCGATTGTCACACATGTTGATCCCAGAAACACAAACAAAGCTGTTTACTGCTTTTAATCAATGTTTTCGCGGTTTTAGCCTGTTTTCTCGTTTTATGCCTGTTTTGGAACAAAATAGGTATAAGTGTTGTCTAAACACTCCAAATTAAACCTGAACTCTTATAATTAGTCAAACGCATTAGATTGTTGCATATTTTCACCCTAGAAAGAGTAACATAGCTGTTTACTGCTTGAAATCAATGTTTTCTCTGTTTTAGCTTGTTTTGGGATAAAATGGGTATAATTGTTGTCTAAACACTCCAAATTCCTCCGAACCTTTACAATTAGTTAAATGCATTGGATTGTCACACATTTTGACACTAGAAACACAAACAAAGCTTTTTTCTGCTTTGAATTAATGTTTTCTCGATTTTAGCCTGTTTTCTCGTTTTAAGCCTATTTTGGAACAAAATAGGTATAAGTGTTGTCTAAACACTCCAAATTAAACCGAACTCTTATAATTAGTCAAACGCATTAGATTGTTGCATATTTTCACCCTAGAAAGAGTAACATAACTGTTTACTGCTTTAAATCAATGTTTTCTCGGTTTTAGCCTGTTTTGGGACAAAATGGGTATAATTGTTGTGTAAACACTCCAAATTCCTCCCGAACTCTTACAAATAGTTAAATGCATTGGATTGTCACACATTTTGACACTAGAAACACAAACAAAGCTTTTAACTGCTTCGAATTAATGTTTACTCGGTTTTAGCCTATTTTCTCATTTTATGCCTGTTTTGGAACGAAATAGGTATAAGTGTTGTCTAAACACTCCAATTTCAACCCGAACTCTTATAATTAGTCAAATGCATTAGATTGTTACATATTTTGACCATAGAAAGAGTAACATAGCTGTTTACTGCTTTAAATCAATATTTTCTCGGGTTTAGCCTGTTTCGGGACAAAATGAGTATAATTGTTGTCTAAACACTCCAAATTCATCCCGAGCTCTTACAGTTAGTCAAATGCATTGGATTATTACATTTTTTGACCCTAGGAACAGTAAACAAAGCTGTCTATTTCTTCGAATTAATGTTTTCTTGTTTTTAGCCTGTTTTCTTGTTTTAAGCCTGTTTCGGGACAAAATGAGTATAATTGCTGTCTAAACACTCCAAATTCATCCCGAGCTCTTACAATTAGTCAAATGCATTGGATTATTACATATTTTGACCCTAGGAACAGTAAACAAAGCTGTCTATTTCTTCGGATTAATGTTTTCTTGTTTTTAGCCTGTTTTCTTGTTTTAAGCCTGTTTCGGGACAAAATGAGTATAATTGTTGTCTAAACACTCCAAATTCATCCCGAACTCTTACAATTAGTCAAATGCATTCGATTGTCACACATGTTGACCCCAGAAACACAAACAAAGCTGTTTACTGCTTTTAATCAATGTTTTTGCGATTTTAGCCTGTTTTCTCGTTTTAAGCCTGTTTTTGGAACAAAATAGGTATTAGTGTTGTCTAAAAACTCCAAACTAAACCTGAACTCTTATAATTATTCAAACACATTAGATTGTTGCATATTTTCACCCTAGAAAGAGTAACATAGCTGTTTACTGCTTTAAATCAATGTTTTCTTGGGTTTAGCGTGTTTCGGGACAAAATGAGTATAATTGTTGTCTAAACACTCCAAATTCATCCCGAACTCTTACAATTAGTCAAATGCATTCGATTGTCACACATGTTGACCCCAGAAACACAAACAAAGCTGTTTACTGCTTTTAATCAATGTTTTCGCGGTTTTAGCCTGTTTTCTCGGTTTAAGCCTGTTTTGGAACAAAATAGGTATAAGTGTTGTCTAAACACTCCAAATTAAACCCGAACTCTTATAATTAGTCAAACGCATTAGATTGTTGCATACTTTTACCCTAGAAAGAGTAACATAGCTGCTTACTGCTTTAAATCAATGTTTTCTCTGTTTTAGACTGTTTTGGGACAAAATGGGTATAATTGTTGTCTAAACACTCCAAATTCCTTCCGAACTCTTACAAATAGTTAAATGCATTGGATTGTCACACATTTTTACACTAGAAACACAAACAAATCTGTTTACTACTTCGAATTAATGTTTACTCGGTTTTAGCCTCTTTTCTCGTTTTATGCCTGTTTTGGAACAAAATTGGTATAAGTGTTGTCTAAACACTCCAAATTAAACCCGAACTCTTATAATTAGTCAAACGCATTAGATTGTTACATATTTTCACCCTAGAAAGAGTAACATAGCTGTTTACTGCTATAAATCAATGTTTTCTCGGGTTTAGCCTGTTTCGGGACAAAATGGGTATAATTCTAAACACTCCAAATTTATCCCGAACTCTTACAATTAGTCAAATGCATTCGATTGTCACACATGTTGATCCCAGAAACACAAACAAAGCTGTTTACTGCTTTTAATCAATGTTTTCGCGGTTTTAGCCTGTTTTCTCGTTTTATGCCTGTTTTGGAACAAAATAGGTATAAGTGTTGTCTAAACACTCCAAATTAAACCTGAACTCTTATAATTAGTCAAACGCATTAGATTGTTGCATATTTTCACCCTAGAAAGAGTAACATAGCTGTTTACTGCTTGAAATCAATGTTTTCTCTGTTTTAGCTTGTTTTGGGATAAAATGGGTATAATTGTTGTCTAAACACTCCAAATTCCTCCGAACCTTTACAATTAGTTAAATGCATTGGATTGTCACACATTTTGACACTAGAAACACAAACAAAGCTTTTTTCTGCTTTGAATTAATGTTTTCTCGATTTTAGCCTGTTTTCTCGTTTTAAGCCTATTTTGGAACAAAATAGGTATAAGTGTTGTCTAAACACTCCAAATTAAACCGAACTCTTATAATTAGTCAAACGCATTAGATTGTTGCATATTTTCACCCTAGAAAGAGTAACATAACTGTTTACTGCTTTAAATCAATGTTTTCTCGGTTTTAGCCTGTTTTGGGACAAAATGGGTATAATTGTTGTGTAAACACTCCAAATTCCTCCCGAACTCTTACAAATAGTTAAATGCATTGGATTGTCACACATTTTGACACTAGAAACACAAACAAAGCTTTTAACTGCTTCGAATTAATGTTTACTCGGTTTTAGCCTATTTTCTCATTTTATGCCTGTTTTGGAACGAAATAGGTATAAGTGTTGTCTAAAGACTCCAATTTCAACCCGAACTCTTATAATTAGTCAAATGCATTAGATTGTTACATATTTTGACCATAGAAAGAGTAACATAGCTGTTTACTGCTTTAAATCAATATTTTCTCGGGTTTAGCCTGTTTCGGGACAAAATGAGTATAATTGTTGTCTAAACACTCCAAATTCATCCCGAGCTCTTACAGTTAGTCAAATGCATTGGATTATTACATTTTTTGACCCTAGGAACAGTAAACAAAGCTGTCTATTTCTTCGAATTAATGTTTTCTTGTTTTTAGCCTGTTTTCTTGTTTTAAGCCTGTTTCGGGACAAAATGAGTATAATTGCTGTCTAAACACTCCAAATTCATCCCGAGCTCTTACAATTAGTCAAATGCATTGGATTATTACATATTTTGACCCTAGGAACAGTAAACAAAGCTGTCTATTTCTTCGGATTAATGTTTTCTTGTTTTTAGCCTGTTTTCTTGTTTTAAGCCTGTTTCGGGACAAAATGAGTATAATTGTTGTCTAAACACTCCAAATTCATCCCGAACTCTTACAATTAGTCAAATGCATTCGATTGTCACACATGTTGACCCCAGAAACACAAACAAAGCTGTTTACTGCTTTTAATCAATGTTTTTGCGATTTTAGCCTGTTTTCTCGTTTTAAGCCTGTTTTTGGAACAAAATAGGTATTAGTGTTGTCTAAAAACTCCAAACTAAACCTGAACTCTTATAATTATTCAAACACATTAGATTGTTGCATATTTTCACCCTAGAAAGAGTAACATAGCTGTTTACTGCTTTAAATCAATGTTTTCTTGGGTTTAGCGTGTTTCGGGACAAAATGAGTATAATTGTTGTCTAAACACTCCAAATTCATCCCGAACTCTTACAATTAGTCAAATGCATTCGATTGTCACACATGTTGACCCCAGAAACACAAACAAAGCTGTTTACTGCTTTTAATCAATGTTTTCGCGGTTTTAGCCTGTTTTCTCGGTTTAAGCCTGTTTTGGAACAAAATAGGTATAAGTGTTGTCTAAACACTCCAAATTAAACCCGAACTCTTATAATTAGTCAAACGCATTAGATTGTTGCATACTTTTACCCTAGAAAGAGTAACATAGCTGCTTACTGCTTTAAATCAATGTTTTCTCTGTTTTAGCCTGTTTTGGGACAAAATGGGTATAATTGTTGTCTAAACACTCCAAATTCCTTCCGAACTCTTACAAATAGTTAAATGCATTGGATTGTCACACATTTTTACACTAGAAACACAAACAAATCTGTTTACTACTTCGAATTAATGTTTACTCGGTTTTAGCCTCTTTTCTCGTTTTATGCCTGTTTTGGAACAAAATTGGTATAAGTGTTGTCTAAACACTCCAAATTAAACCCGAACTCTTATAATTAGTCAAACGCATTAGATTGTTACATATTTTCACCCTAGAAAGAGTAACATAGCTGTTTACTGCTATAAATCAATGTTTTCTCGGGTTTAGCCTGTTTCGGGACAAAATGGGTATAATTGTTGTCTAAACACTCCAAATTTATCCCGAACTCTTACAATTAGTCAAATGCATTCGATTGTCACACATGTTGACCCCAGAAACACAAACAAAGCTGTTTACTGCTTTTAATCAATGTTTTCGCGGTTTTAGCCTGTTTTCTCGTTTTATGCCTGTTTTGGAACAAAATAGGTATAAGTGTTGTCTAAACACTCCAAATTAAACCCGAACTCTTATAATTAGTCAAACGCATTAGATTGTTGCATATTTTCACCCTAGAAAGAGTAACATAGCTGTTTACTGCTTGAAATCAATGTTTTCTCTGTTTTAGCTTGTTTTGGGATAAAATGGGTATAATTGTTGTCTAAACACTCCAAATTCCTCCGAACCTTTACAATTAGTTAAATGCATTGGATTGTCACACATTTTGACACTAGAAACACAAACAAAGCTTTTTTCTGCTTTGAATTAATGTTTTCTCGATTTTAGCCTGTTTTCTCGTTTTAAGCCTATTTTGGAACAAAATAGGTATAAGTGTTGTCTAAACACTCCAAGTTAAACCGAATTCTTATAATTAGTCAAACGCATTAGATTGTTGCATATTTTCACCCTAGAAAGAGTAACATAACTGTTTACTGCTTTAAATCAATGTTTTCTCGGTTTTAGCCTGTTTTGGGACAAAATGGGTATAATTGTTGTGTAAACACTCCAAATTCCTCCCGAACTCTTACAAATAGTTAAATGCATTGGATTGTCACACATTTTGACACTAGAAACACAAACAAAGCCTTTAACTGCTTCGAATTAATGTTTACTCGGTTTTAGCCTGTTTTCTCATTTTATGCCTGTTTTGGAACGAAATAGGTATAAGTGTTGTCTAAACACTCCAATTTAAACCAGAACTCTTATAATTAGTCAAATGCATTAGATTGTTACATATTTTGACCATAGAAAGTGTAACATAGCTATTTACTGCTTTAAATCAATATTTTCTTGGGGTTAGCCTGTTTCAGGACAAAATGAGTATAATTGTTGTCTAAACACTCCAAATTCATCCCGAGCTCTTACAATTAGTCAAATGCATTGGATTATTACATATTTTGACCCTAGGAACAGTAAACAAAGCTGTCTATTTCTTCGAATTAATGTTTTCTTGTTTTTAGCCTGTTTTCTTGTTTTAAGCCTGTTTCGGGACAAAATGAGTATAATTGTTGTCTAAACACTCCAAATTCATCCCGAACTCTTACAATTAGTCAAATGCATTCGATTGTCACACATGTTGACCCCAGAAACACAAACAAAGCTGTTTACTGCTTTTAATCAATGTTTTTGCGATTTTAGCCTGTTTTCTCGTTTTAAGCCTGTTTTTGGAACAAAATAGGTATTAGTGTTGTCTAAAAACTCCAAATTAAACCTGAACTCTTATATATTGACCATGTTACTTAAGACTTGGAGGTTGTCCGTACGGACGTCCGTACGATCGTCCTAATGGCCACCCTTAAGGTTGAGGCCTATTGAGAGAAATGAGAAGGCTTGGGGTTGGAAACAATACCAAGCCCATTAGAAGGATCTCGAAGAAGAATGTGACCGTTGGAGGATAAGAGTCACGAGATAGCTTCCCTTAGGGAGACAAGGTCACGTCGCTTTCTATCTTGGGATCGCTCCCTTCTCTCTCTTCATGTCTCTATCTACAAGTTGTCGAGTTGGTGGGATTGTTAACCTAGTTTTCATTCTATTTAAGGCCTTTGGCCGACATTGTAAAAGCTATTCTAATACAAGCTCTCATTTTATCTCACATTCTCTCTAATTTGCTTCCGCATACTCAATTTAAACCAACATGGTATCAGAGCAAGTTTATTGATCCATGGTTCTATAAACTTTCTCCTCTTCTTTTTCTTGTTCTTATTTGATTCTACTTTGCATTCTCTACTCGTATACTACTCCTTTACTCTATTCTTCATTCTACTCACTCATTCGCGCTTCATTCTATCCGCTACTCTATCGTTTTTCTCGCTACTCTACCTAACAATGGACAACAACAAGCCTATTGTTACCCCGGTGGTGCTCAAAGGAGCAAACTACCTGTTGTGGAAAAGAACCACAAAGACCGCTCTCAGTGGCCGAGGACTTTGGATCCATGTAGAAACGGACCAACTCCCCAAGAAAGCCACTAAGGAGGACGGTAAAGAAGGAACGGAAGAAGACAAGGAGGCTGATCTCGAGAAGGAAGTCAAGTGGTTCCAAGAAGATCAGACCGTGCTTGCCATTCTCCAAAACTCGCTAGATGCACCGATTCTTGAAGCCTACTCGTACTGCGAGACGGCCAAAGAACTATGGGAGACGCTAGCGAATGTGTATGGGAACGTGACCAACTTGACTCGGGTATTTGAGGTCAAGAAGGCTATCAACGGTCTCCATCAAGAAGACTTGGAGTTTACCAAGCATTTTGGGAAGTTCCGGTCATTGTGGGCCGAGTTGGAGATGCTCCGGCCAAGTACTATCGATCCGGCCATCCTCAATGAACGAAAGGAGCAAGACAAGGTGTTTGGTCTCCTGCTCACTCTCAATCCGGCGTTCAATGACCTGATTAAGCACATCCTCCGTGGAGACAAGCTACCTACTCTTGAAGACGTGTGTTCTCAAGTGCAAAAGGAACAAGGTTCACTTGGTCTCTTTTGTGGAAAGGACGACTTGGCTACCGCGAACAAAGGAGTCTACAAGCAAGATGACCGGAAAACAATGGTGTGCGACCATTGCAAGAAGAAGGGACACATGAAGGACAAGTGCTGGATCCTTCACCCTCATCTCAAACCGGCTAAGTTCAAGGCGCATATCTCGCAAGAAGGACCAAGCGGCCAAGGTTTCGGTGCAGCAAACCAAGGCAACGCGGCGGCTACGGCCATGGCGGCTTCTCTTGGAGATCTTGTGAGGAAATCAGACCTGGAGGCCCTCATCAAGTCCATCGCAGCCCTAAAGGAATCTGGTATCACCTTCTTCGCTTCACAACCTAGTAAAACGCTTGTTGTAGACTCGGGTGCTTCTCATCACATGATAAGTAACCCGAGCCTTATACACAACATAAAGCCGACTGTGGGAAATGTGATTATTGCAAATGGGGATAGGATACCAGTTAAAGGTGTAGGAGATTTAAAGTTGTTTGATAAGAACTCAAAGGCCTTCTTTATGCCTACTTTTACTTCTAACCTATTATCGGTTAAGAGAGCTACAACCGATTTGAATTGTTATACCATATTTGGTCCTAACAGTGTGCATTTTCAGGATATTGAGACTGGCAAGATTCTTGGAGGTGGAGATGCTAAGGGAGATCTCTATGTCCTAGAGAAAAACTCATCAAGTTCACCTAATATGTTTTCTTTTAAATCGGACCTTAGTAGTATTTCAAGTGAAGTGTGGCATGCTAGACTAGGCCACCCTCACTCTAGAGCTTTTCAATTAATGTTGCCTAAATTTTCTTTTGATAGTTCAAGTTGTGAACCTTGTATTCTTGGCAAACATTGCAAATCGGTTTTCCCTAAATCTACTACCATTTATGAACATTGTTTTGACTTAGTACATTCTGATGTTTGGACCTCACCATGCCTATCTAGAGACAATAACAAGTATTTTGTGACTTTTATTGATGAAAAATCAAAATATACTTGGCTCACATTGTTACCATCTAAAGATAGGGTTTATGATGCATTTGTTAATTTTCAGAATTATGTTACTAATCATTTCAATGCAAAAATAAAGGTACTAAGATCAGATAATGGGGGAGAGTACATCAGTCATAGACTCAAAGATCATTTGTCCAAACACGGCATTCTACAACAAACGAGTTGTCCATATACGCCCCAACAGAATGGCGTGGCCGAGAGGAAGAACCGGCACCTTATGGAAGTGGCGAGGTCGATGATGTTCCAAACCAATGTCACCAAACGATTCTGGGGAGATGCTGTCATGACGGCTTGCTACTTGATTAATAGGACTCCTACCAAAGTTCTACAAGACAAATCTCCATATGAGGTACTCAATCAATTTAAACCATCTTTGGATCACTTACGCGTTTTCGGGTGTGTATGCTTTGTTTTGGTTCCAGGGGAACAAAGGACTAAGCTCGACGCCAAAAGCACCAAATGTATGTTCATTGGTTACTCGACAAGTCAGAAGGGCTATAAGTGCTATGATCCAGCTGCTGGCCGCCTACATATCTCTCGAGAAGTGCGGTTCCTTGAACACCAAGGATACTATGCGACAAAGGATTGGGACAGTCTCAAGGATCTCTCTCGGTCCAACTCTGATCGTTCGGCCAACCTACGGTTCCTCCTCGATCACCTCGGCATCACCACTCCATCAAGCCCGTCGAGCCATGCTCAGCCTACTCCGACCTCACATGAACCGGATGTACCCGCTATCTCACCCGTAGAAGAAGAAGTTCAAGAAAATGCCTCCGTGCCGCTTGTTCCTCCTCCGGCTGAACCATGTGCCGAGCCTACTCATGAGGACAATGATCATCTCGTGACCTCAACCGATGCTCTCCCACGGGAATCTATGGTTGCTCTTCCCCGGCGAAGTCAACGTCTAAAGTTTCATCCTTCGACATGGAAAGATAAGCGGGTCTACTACAACAATCAGGCCGTGGCCCATCCTATCCAAGCGGTGTGTTCACTTGACCTGGTTCCTCAGGAACACGCTGCCTTCCTCACCAAGATTGATGCTCAATTCGTTCCTCAAACCTATGATGAAGCCAAAGAGCACAAAGAGTGGTTAGCGGCGGTTGATGCTGAGACCGATGCTATGATCCGGAACCACACTTGGGACGAAGCGGATCTTCCCAAGGGAAAGAAGGTGGTCAGCTCAAAATGGGTCTTCACAATTAAGTACCTGAGCAATGGCGACGTGGAGCGCTATAAGGCTCGCCTTGTGGCTCGCGGTTTCACACAAACATACGGTACCGACTATACGGACACGTTTGCCCCGGTCGCCAAGCTGCACACCGTTCGTGTCGTTCTCTCCTTGGCTACAAACCTCTCGTGGGACCTTTGGCAGATGGACGTCAAGAATGCCTTCCTTCAGGGGGAGCTTGAAGAAGAAGTGTATATGCACCCACCTCCGGGCTTCGAACATCTTGTGGCTCCGGGCAAAGTTCTCCGCCTTCGCAAGGCCATCTACGGCCTCAAACAATCCCCTCGGGCGTGGTACCACAAACTCAGCTCGACACTTCGCACCAATGGTTTTCGACGCTCGGAAGCCGACCACACATTGTTCACTCTACGGACTGCCGGCGGTCGCGTCGTGGTGCTCGTCTATGTCGATGATATAATCATCACTGGCGATGACAAGGAAGGTATTTCCACTACCAAGACTCTCCTTCACTCAGCCTTTGACATCAAGGACCTCGGCGAACTGAAATATTTTCTTGGGATTGAAATCTCCCGATCGCCGGAAGGACTCTTTCTCTCCCAACGGAAGTACACGCTGGACTTGCTCAAGGAAACTGGTAAGCTGGGGGCTAAACCGGTCTCTACGCCACTAGAAGAAGGCTACCAGGTCAAGCGAAAGGGGGAGATGAAGACGTTACCGAACAAGTTGGCTGAGCCATATGAGGACGTGGGCAGATATAGGCGGCTGGTTGGGAAGCTGATTTACCTCACCATCACACGGCCGGATCTGTGCTATGCTGTGAACCAAGTAAGCCAGCACATGAAAGCACCAACAAACTTTGATTGGAACACTGTTGAGAGGATCCTATGCTATCTAAAGGGAAGCCCTGGCCGCGGCATTTGGATGGGAACGAACAACAATACCGAGCTTGTTGGCTATTGCGACGCGGATTATGCGGGCGACACAACCGATAGAAGGTCTACAACAGGATACTGTACGTTTGTTGGTGGGAACCTAGTCACTTGGAAGTCGAAGAAACAGAAGGTGGTGTCTCAATCAAGTGCCGAGTCAGAATATAGGGCCATGAAGAAGCTCACAAACGAGCTAACTTGGCTCAAAGGTCTTCTCAAGGACCTTGGAGTGGAGATAGATGAACCCATCACTATGCACTGTGACAACAAGGCTGCAATACATATAGCAACCAACTCTGTTTTCCATGAGAGGACCAAGCATATCGAAGTAGACTGCCACACAGTGCGAGAGAAGATTGAAGAAGGGGTTGTCTTACCGTGTCACACGCCGAGCAAGGACCAACTGGCCGATATTTTCACAAAAGCCACTAGTCCACAGATTTGCGAGTATATCTCTAGCAAACTTGGACTAGTCGATCCTACACATCCATGAGAAGACTCCTCTAACCCGTGGAGAGCACACTCTTTTCCTTGATATGGTTTTGTCCCATGTGGTTTTCCATATTAAGGTTTTTAACGAGGTGGTCTTGTGCGGGTTCCAAGCTTAGCCGTTTCACTTGGCTAAGCTTGAGGGGGAGTATTGACCATGTTACTTAAGACTTGGAGGTTGTCCGTACGGACGTCCGTACGATCGTCCTAATGGCCACCCTTAAGGTTGAGGCCTATTGAGAGAAATGAGAAGGCTTGGGGTTGGAAACAATACCAAGCCCATTAGAAGGATCTCGAAGAAGAATGTGACCGTTGGAGGATAAGAGTCACGAGATAGCTTCCCTTAGGGAGACAAGGTCACGTCGCTTTCTATCTTGGGATCGCTCCCTTCTCTCTCTTCATGTCTCTATCTACAAGTTGTCGAGTTGGTGGGATTGTTAACCTAGTTTTCATTCTATTTAAGGCCTTTGGCCGACATTGTAAAAGCTATTCTAATACAAGCTCTCATTTTATCTCACATTCTCTCTAATTTGCTTCCGCATACTCAATTTAAACCAACATTATAATTAGTCAAACACATTAGATTGTTGCATATTTTCACCCTAGAAAGAGTAACATAGCTGTTTAATGCTTTAAATCAATGTTTTCTTGGGTTTAGCCTGTTTCGGGACAAAATGAGTATAATTGTTGTCTAAACACTCCAAATTCATCCCGAACTCTTACAATTAGTCAAATGCATTCGATTGTCACACATGTTGACCCCAGAAACACAAACAAAGCTGTTTACTGCTTTTAATCAATGTTTTCGCGGTTTTAGCCTGTTTTCTCGGTTTAAGCCTTTTTTGGAACAAAATAGGTATAAGTGTTGTCTAAACACTCCAAATTAAACCCGAACTCTTATAATTAGTCAAACGCATTAGATTGTTGCATACTTTCACCCTAGAAAGAGTAACATAGCTGTTTACTGCTTTAAACCAATGTTTTCTCTGTTTTAGCCTGTTTTGGGACAAAATGGGTATAATTGTTGTCTAAACACTCCAAATTCCTTCCGAACTCTTACAAATAGTTAAATGCATTGGATTGTCACACATTTTTACACTAGAAACACAAACAAATCTGTTTACTACTTCGAATTAATGTTTACTTGGTTTTAGCCTGTTTTCTCGGGTTTAGCCTGTTTTGGGACAAAATGGGTATAAGTGTTGTCTAAACACTCCAAATTAAACCCGAACTCTTATAATTAGTCAAACGCATAAGATTGTTGCATATTTTCACCCTAGAAAGAGTAACATAACTGTTTACTGCTTTAAATCAATGTTTTCTCGGTTTTAGCCTGTTTTGAGACAAAATGGGTATAATTGTTGTGTAAACACTCCAAATTCCTCCCGAACTCTTACAAATAGTTAAAGGCATTGGATTGTCACACATTTTGACACTAGACACACAAACAAAGCTTTTAACTGCTTCGAATTAATGTTTACTCGGTTTTAGCCTGTTTTCTCGTTTTATGCCTGTTTTGGAACGAAATAGGTATAAGTGTTGTCTAAACACTCCAAATTCAACCCGAACTCTTATAATTAGTCAAATGCATTGGATTGTTACATATTTTGACCATAGAAAGAGTAACATAGCTGTTTACTGCTTTAAATCAATGTTTTCTCGGGTTTAGCCTGTTTTGGGACAAAATTGGTATAATTGTTGTCTAAACACTCCAACTTCATCCCGAGCTCTTACAATTAGTCAAATGCATTGGATTATTACATATTTTGACCCTAGGAACAGTAAACAAAGCTGTATATTTCGTCGAATTAATGTTTTCTTGTTTTTCGCCTGTTTTCTTGTTTTAAGCCTGTTTCGGGACAAAATGAGTATAATTGTTGTCTAAACACTCCAAATTCATCCCGAACTCTTACAATTAGTCAAATGCATTCGATTGTCACACATGTTGATCCCAGAAACACAAACAAAGCTGTTTACTGCTTTTAATCAATGTTTTTGCGGTTTTAGCCTGTTTTCTCGTTTTAAGCCTGTTTTTGGAACAAAATAGGTATTAGTGTTGTCTAAACACTCCAAATTAAACCTGAACTCTTATAATTAGTCAAACGCATTAGATTGTTGCATATTTTCACCCTAGAAAGAGTAACATAGCTGTTTACTGCTTTAAATCAATGTTTTCTTGGGTTTAGCGTGTTTCGGGACAAAATGGGTATAATTGTTGTCTAAACACTCCAAATTCATCCCGAACTCTTACAATTAGTCAAATGCATTCGATTGTCACACATGTTGACCCCAGAAACACAAACAAAGCTGTTTACTTCTTTTAATCAATGTTTTCGCGGTTTTAGCCGGTTTTCTCGGTTTAAGCCTATTTTGGAACAAAATAGGTATAAGTGTTGTCTAAACACTCCAAATTAAACCCGAACTCTTATAATTAGTCAAACGCATTAGATTGTTGCATACTTTCACCCTAGAAAGAGTAACATAGCTGTTTACTGCTTTAAACCAATGTTTTCTCTGTTTTAGCCTGTTTTGGGACAAAATGGGTATAATTGTTGTCTAAACACTCCAAATTCCTTCCGAACTCTTACAAATAGTTAAATGCATTGGATTGTCACACATTTTTACACTAGAAACACAAACAAATCTGTTTACTACTTCGAATTAATGTTTACTTGGTTTTAGCCTGTTTTCTCGGGTTTAGCCTGTTTTGGGACAAAATGGGTATAAGTGTTGTCTAAACACTCCAAATTAAACCCGAACTCTTATAATTAGTCAAACGCATAAGATTGTTGCATATTTTCACCCTAGAAAGAGTAACATAACTGTTTACTGCTTTAAATCAATGTTTTCTCGGTTTTAGCCTGTTTTGAGACAAAATGGGTATAATTGTTGTGTAAACACTCCAAATTCCTCCCGAACTCTTACAAATAGTTAAAGGCATTGGATTGTCACACATTTTGACACTAGACACACAAACAAAGCTTTTAACTGCTTCGAATTAATGTTTACTCGGTTTTAGCCTGTTTTCTCGTTTTATGCCTGTTTTGGAATGAAATAGGTATAAGTGTTGTCTAAACACTCCAAATTCAACCCGAACTCTTATAATTAGTCAAATGCATTGGATTGTTACATATTTTGACCATAGAAAGAGTAACATAGCTGTTTACTGCTTTAAATCAATGTTTTCTCGGGTTTAGCCTGTTTTGGGACAAAATTGGTATAATTGTTGTCTAAACACTCCAACTTCATCCCGAGCTCTTACAATTAGTCAAATGCATTGGATTATTACATATTTTGACCCTAGGAACAGTAAACAAAGCTGTATATTTCGTCGAATTAATGTTTTCTTGTTTTTCGCCTGTTTTCTTGTTTTAAGCCTGTTTCGGGACAAAATGAGTATAATTGTTGTCTAAACACTCCAAATTCATCCCGAACTCTTACAATTAGTCAAATGCATTCGATTGTCACACATGTTGATCCCAGAAACACAAACAAAGCTGTTTACTGCTTTTAATCAATGTTTTTGCGGTTTTAGCCTGTTTTCTCGTTTTAAGCCTGTTTTTGGAACAAAATAGGTATTAGTGTTGTCTAAACACTCCAAATTAAACCTGAACTCTTATAATTAGTCAAACGCATTAGATTGTTGCATATTTTCACCCTAGAAAGAGTAACATAGCTGTTTACTGCTTTAAATCAATGTTTTCTTGGGTTTAGCGTGTTTCGGGACAAAATGGGTATAATTGTTGTCTAAACACTCCAAATTCATCCCGAACTCTTACAATTAGTCAAATGCATTCGATTGTCACACATGTTGACCCCAGAAACACAAACAAAGCTGTTTACTTCTTTTAATCAATGTTTTCGCGGTTTTAGCCGGTTTTCTCGGTTTAAGCCTGTTTTGGAACAAAATAGGTATAAGTGTTGTCTAAACACTCCAAATTAAACCCGAACTCTTATAATTAGTCAAACGCATTAGATTGTTGCATACTTTTACCCTAGAAAGAGTAACATAGCTGCTTACTGCTTTAAATCAATGTTTTCTCTGTTTTAGCCTGTTTTGGGACAAAATGGGTATAATTGTTGTCTAAACACTCCAAATTCCTTCCGAACTCTTACAAATAGTTAAATGCATTGGATTGTCACACATTTTTACACTAGAAACACAAACAAATCTGTTTACTACTTCGAATTAATGTTTACTCGGTTTTAGCCTCTTTTCTCGTTTTATGCCTGTTTTGGAACAAAATTGGTATAAGTGTTGTCTAAACACTTCAAATTAAACCCGAACTCTTATAATTAGTCAAACGCATTAGATTGTTACATATTTTCACCCTAGAAAGAGTAACATAGCTGTTTACTGCTATAAATCAATGTTTTCTCGGGTTTAGCCTGTTTCGGGACAAAATGGGTATAATTGTTGTCTAAACACTCCAAATTTATCCCGAACTCTTACAATTAGTCAAATGCATTCGATTGTCACACATGTTGATCCCAGAAACACAAACAAAGCTGTTTACTGCTTTTAATCAATGTTTTCGCGGTTTTAGCCTGTTTTCTCGTTTTATGCCTGTTTTGGAACAAAATAGGTATAAGTGTTGTCTAAACACTCCAAATTAAACCTGAACTCTTATAATTAGTCAAACGCATTAGATTGTTGCATATTTTCACCCTAGAAAGAGTAACATAGCTGTTTAATGCTTGAAATCAATGTTTTCTCTGTTTTAGCTTGTTTTGGGATAAAATGGGTATAATTGTTGTCTAAACACTCCAAATTCCTCCGAACCTTTACAATTAGTTAAATGCATTGGATTGTCACACATTTTGACACTAGAAACACAAACAAAGCTTTTTTCTGCTTTGAATTAATGTTTTCTCGATTTTAGCCTGTTTTCTCGTTTTAAGCCTATTTTGGAACAAAATAGGTATAAGTGTTGTCTAAACACTCCAAATTAAACCGAACTCTTATAATTAGTCAAATGCATTAGATTGTTGCATATTTTCACCCTAGAGAGAGTAACATAACTGTTTACTGCTTTAAATCAATGTTTTCTCGGTTTTAGCCTGTTTTGGGACAAAATGGGTATAATTGTTGTGTAAACACTCCAAATTCCTCCCGAACTCTTACAAATAGTTAAATGCATTGGATTGTCACACATTTTGACACTAGAAACACAAACAAAGCTTTTAACTGCTTCGAATTAATGTTTACTCGGTTTTAGCCTATTTTCTCATTTTATGCCTGTTTTGGAACGAAATAGGTATAAGTGTTGTCTAAACACTCCAATTTCAACCCGAACTCTTATAATTAGTCAAATGCATTAGATTGTTACATATTTTGACCATAGAAAGAGTAACATAGCTGTTTACTGCTTTAAATCAATATTTTCTCGGGTTTAGCCTGTTTCGGGACAAAATGAGTATAATTGTTGTCTAAACACTCCAAATTCATCCCGAGCTCTTACAGTTAGTCAAATGCATTGGATTATTACATTTTTTGACCCTAGGAACAGTAAACAAAGCTGTCTATTTCTTCGAATTAATGTTTTCTTGTTTTTAGCCCGTTTTCTTGTTTTAAGCCTGTTTCGGGACAAAATGAGTATAATTGTTGTCTAAACACTCCAAATTCATCCCGAACTCTTACAATTAGTCAAATGCATTCGATTGTCACACATGTTGACCCCAGAAACACAAACAAAGCTGTTTACTGCTTTTAATCAATGTTTTTGCGATTTTAGCCTGTTTTCTCGTTTTAAGCCTGTTTTTGGAACAAAATAGGTATTAGTGTTGTCTAAAAACTCCAAATTAAACCTGAACTCTTATAATTAGTCAAACACATTAGATTGTTGCATATTTTCACCCTAGAAAGAGTAACATAGCTGTTTAATGCTTTAAATCAATGTTTTCTTGGGTTTAGCCTGTTTCGGGACAAAATGAGTATAATTGTTGTCTAAACACTCCAAATTCATCCCGAACTCTTACAATTAGTCAAATGCATTCGATTGTCACACATGTTGACCCCAGAAACACAAACAAAGCTGTTTACTGCTTTTAATCAATGTTTTCGCGGTTTTAGCCTGTTTTCTCGGTTTAAGCCTTTTTTGGAACAAAATAGGTATAAGTGTTGTCTAAACACTCCAAATTAAACCTGAACTCTTATAATTAGTCAAACGCATTAGATTGTTGCATACTTTCACCCTAGAAAGAGTAACATAGCTGTTTACTGCTTTAAACCAATGTTTTCTCTGTTTTAGCCTGTTTTGGGACAAAATGGGTATAATTGTTGTCTAAACACTCCAAATTCCTTCCGAACTCTTACAAATAGTTAAATTCATTGGATTGTCACACATTTTTACACTAGAAACACAAACAAATCTGTTTACTACTTCGAATTAATGTTTACTTGGTTTTAGCCTGTTTTCTCGGGTTTAGCCTGTTTTGGGACAAAATGGGTATAAGTGTTGTCTAAACACTCCAAATTAAACCCGAACTCTTATAATTAGTCAAACGCATAAGATTGTTGCATATTTTCACCCTAGAAAGAGTAACATAACTGTTTACTGCTTTAAATCAATGTTTTCTCGGTTTTAGCCTGTTTTGAGACAAAATGGGTATAATTGTTGTGTAAACACTCCAAATTCCTCCCGAACTCTTACAAATAGTTAAAGGCATTGGATTGTCACACATTTTGACACTAGACACACAAACAAAGCTTTTAACTGCTTCGAATTAATGTTTACTCGGTTTTAGCCTGTTTTCTCGTTTTATGCCTGTTTTGGAACGAAATAGGTATAAGTGTTGTCTAAACACTCCAAATTCAACCCGAACTCTTATAATTAGTCAAATGCATTGGATTGTTACATATTTTGACCATAGAAAGAGTAACATAGCTGTTTACTGCTTTAAATCAATATTTTCTCGGGTTTAGCCTGTTTCGGGACAAAATGAGTATAATTGTTGTCTAAACACTCCAAATTCATCCCGAGCTCTTACAGTTAGTCAAATGCATTGGATTATTACATTTTTTGACCCTAGGAACAGTAAACAAAGCTGTCTATTTCTTCGAATTAATGTTTTCTTGTTTTTAGCCTGTTTTCTTGTTTTAAGCCTGTTTCGGGACAAAATGAGTATAATTGTTGTCTAAACACTCCAAATTCATCCCGAACTCTTACAATTAGTCAAATGCATTCGATTGTCACACATGTTGACCCCAGAAACACAAACAAAGCTGTTTACTGCTTTTAATCAATGTTTTTGCGATTTTAGCCTGTTTTCTCGTTTTAAGCCTGTTTTTGGAACAAAATAGGTATTAGTGTTGTCTAAAAACTCCAAATTAAGCCTGAACTCTTATAATTAGTCAAACACATTAGATTGTTGCATATTTTCACCCTAGAAAGAGTAACATAGCTGTTTAATGCTTTAAATCAATGTTTTCTTGGGTTTAGCCTGTTTCGGGACAAAATGAGTATAATTGTTGTCTAAACACTCCAAATTCATCCCGAACTCTTACAATTAGTCAAATGCATTCGATTGTCACACATGTTGACCCCAGAAACACAAACAAAGCTGTTTACTGCTTTTAATCAATGTTTTCGCGGTTTTAGCCTGTTTTCTCGGTTTAAGCCTTTTTTGGAACAAAATAGGTATAAGTGTTGTCTAAACACTCCAAATTAAACCCGAACTCTTATAATTAGTCAAACGCATTAGATTGTTGCATACTTTCACCCTAGAAAGAGTAACATAGCTGTTTACTGCTTTAAACCAATGTTTTCTCTGTTTTAGCCTGTTTTGGGACAAAATGGGTATAATTGTTGTCTAAACACTCCAAATTCCTTCCGAACTCTTACAAATAGTTAAATGCATTGGATTGTCACACATTTTTACACTAGAAACACAAACAAATCTGTTTACTACTTCGAATTAATGTTTACTTGGTTTTAGCCTGTTTTCTCGGGTTTAGCCTGTTTTGGGACAAAATGGGTATAAGTGTTGTCTAAACACTCCAAATTAAACCCGAACTCTTATAATTAGTCAAACGCATAAGATTGTTGCATATTTTCACCCTAGAAAGAGTAACATAACTGTTTACTGCTTTAAATCAATGTTTTCTCGGTTTTAGCCTGTTTTGAGACAAAATGGGTATAATTGTTGTGTAAACACTCCAAATTCCTCCCGAACTCTTACAAATAGTTAAAGGCATTGGATTGTCACACATTTTGACACTAGACACACAAACAAAGCTTTTAACTGCTTCGAATTAATGTTTACTCGGTTTTAGCCTGTTTTCTCGTTTTATGCCTGTTTTGGAACGAAATAGGTATAAGTGTTGTCTAAACACTCCAAATTCAACCCGAACTCTTATAATTAGTCAAATGCATTGGATTGTTACATATTTTGACCATAGAAAGAGTAACATAGCTGTTTACTGCTTTAAATCAATGTTTTCTCGGGTTTAGCCTGTTTCGGGACAAAATGAGTATAATTGTTGTCTAAACACTCCAAATTCATCCCGAGCTCTTACAGTTAGTCAAATGCATTGGATTATTACATTTTTTGACCCTAGGAACAGTAAACAAAGCTGTCTATTTCTTCGAATTAATGTTTTCTTGTTTTTAGCCTGTTTTCTTGTTTTAAGCCTGTTTCGGGACAAAATGAGTATAATTGTTGTCTAAACACTCCAAATTCATCCCGAACTCTTACAATTAGTCAAATGCATTCGATTGTCACACATGTTGACCCCAGAAACACAAACAAAGCTGTTTACTGCTTTTAATCAATGTTTTTGCGATTTTAGCCTGTTTTCTCGTTTTAAGCCTGTTTTTGGAACAAAATAGGTATTAGTGTTGTCTAAAAACTCCAAATTAAGCCTGAACTCTTATAATTAGTCAAACACATTAGATTGTTGCATATTTTCACCCTAGAAAGAGTAACATAGCTGTTTAATGCTTTAAATCAATGTTTTCTTGGGTTTAGCCTGTTTCGGGACAAAATGAGTATAATTGTTGTCTAAACACTCCAAATTCATCCCGAACTCTTACAATTAGTCAAATGCATTCGATTGTCACACATGTTGACCCCAGAAACACAAACAAAGCTGTTTACTGCTTTTAATCAATGTTTTCGCGGTTTTAGCCTGTTTTCTCGGTTTAAGCCTTTTTTGGAACAAAATAGGTATAAGTGTTGTCTAAACACTCCAAATTAAACCCGAACTCTTATAATTAGTCAAACGCATTAGATTGTTGCATACTTTCACCCTAGAAAGAGTAACATAGCTGTTTACTGCTTTAAACCAATGTTTTCTCTGTTTTAGCCTGTTTTGGGACAAAATGGGTATAATTGTTGTCTAAACACTCCAAATTCCTTCCGAACTCTTACAAATAGTTAAATGCATTGGATTGTCACACATTTTTACACTAGAAACACAAACAAATCTGTTTACTACTTCGAATTAATGTTTACTTGGTTTTAGCCTGTTTTCTCGGGTTTAGCCTGTTTTGGGACAAAATGGGTATAAGTGTTGTCTAAACACTCCAAATTAAACCCGAACTCTTATAATTAGTCAAACGCATAAGATTGTTGCATATTTTCACCCTAGAAAGAGTAACATAACTGTTTACTGCTTTAAATCAATGTTTTCTCGGTTTTAGCCTGTTTTGAGACAAAATGGGTATAATTGTTGTGTAAACACTCCAAATTCCTCCCGAACTCTTACAAATAGTTAAAGGCATTGGATTGTCACACATTTTGACACTAGACACACAAACAAAGCTTTTAACTGCTTCGAATTAATGTTTACTCGGTTTTAGCCTGTTTTCTCGTTTTATGCCTGTTTTGGAACGAAATAGGTATAAGTGTTGTCTAAACACTCCAAATTCAACCCGAACTCTTATAATTAGTCAAATGCATTGGATTGTTACATATTTTGACCATAGAAAGAGTAACATAGCTGTTTACTGCTTTAAATCAATGTTTTCTCGGGTTTAGCCTGTTTTGGGACAAAATTGGTATAATTGTTGTCTAAACACTCCAACTTCATCCCGAGCTCTTACAATTAGTCAAATGCATTGGATTATTACATATTTTGACCCTAGGAACAGTAAACAAAGCTGTATATTTCGTCGAATTAATGTTTTCTTGTTTTTCGCCTGTTTTCTTGTTTTAAGCCTGTTTCGGGACAAAATGAGTATAATTGTTGTCTAAACACTCCAAATTCATCCCGAACTCTTACAATTAGTCAAATGCATTCGATTGTCACACATGTTGATCCCAGAAACACAAACAAAGCTGTTTACTGCTTTTAATCAATGTTTTTGCGGTTTTAGCCTGTTTTCTCGTTTTAAGCCTGTTTTTGGAACAAAATAGGTATTAGTGTTGTCTAAACACTCCAAATTAAACCTGAACTCTTATAATTAGTCAAACGCATTAGATTGTTGCATATTTTCACCCTAGAAAGAGTAACATAGCTGTTTACTGCTTTAAATCAATGTTTTCTTGGGTTTAGCGTGTTTCGGGACAAAATGGGTATAATTGTTGTCTAAACACTCCAAATTCATCCCGAACTCTTACAATTAGTCAAATGCATTCGATTGTCACACATGTTGACCCCAGAAACACAAACAAAGCTGTTTACTTCTTTTAATCAATGTTTTCGCGGTTTTAGCCGGTTTTCTCGGTTTAAGCCTGTTTTGGAACAAAATAGGTATAAGTGTTGTCTAAACACTCCAAATTAAACCCGAACTCTTATAATTAGTCAAACGCATTAGATTGTTGCATACTTTTACCCTAGAAAGAGTAACATAGCTGCTTACTGCTTTAAATCAATGTTTTCTCTGTTTTAGCCTGTTTTGGGACAAAATGGGTATAATTGTTGTCTAAACACTCCAAATTCCTTCCGAACTCTTACAAATAGTTAAATGCATTGGATTGTCACACATTTTTACACTAGAAACACAAACAAATCTGTTTACTACTTCGAATTAATGTTTACTCGGTTTTAGCCTCTTTTCTCGTTTTATGCCTGTTTTGGAACAAAATTGGTATAAGTGTTGTCTAAACACTCCAAATTAAACCCGAACTCTTATAATTAGTCAAACGCATTAGATTGTTACATATTTTCACCCTAGAAAGAGTAACATAGCTGTTTACTGCTATAAATCAATGTTTTCTCGGGTTTAGCCTGTTTCGGGACAAAATGGGTATAATTGTTGTCTAAACACTCCAAATTTATCCCGAACTCTTACAATTAGTCAAATGCATTCGATTGTCACACATGTTGATCCCAGAAACACAAACAAAGCTGTTTACTGCTTTTAATCAATGTTTTCGCGGTTTTAGCCTGTTTTCTCGTTTTATGCCTGTTTTGGAACAAAATAGGTATAAGTGTTGTCTAAACACTCCAAATTAAACCTGAACTCTTATAATTAGTCAAACGCATTAGATTGTTGCATATTTTCACCCTAGAAAGAGTAACATAGCTGTTTACTGCTTGAAATCAATGTTTTCTCTGTTTTAGCTTGTTTTGGGATAAAATGGGTATAATTGTTGTCTAAACACTCCAAATTCCTCCGAACCTTTACAATTAGTTAAATGCATTGGATTGTCACACATTTTGACACTAGAAACACAAACAAAGCTTTTTTCTGCTTTGAATTAATGTTTTCTCGATTTTAGCCTGTTTTCTCGTTTTAAGCCTATTTTGGAACAAAATAGGTATAAGTGTTGTCTAAACACTCCAAATTAAACCGAACTCTTATAATTAGTCAAACGCATTAGATTGTTGCATTTTTTCACCCTAGAAAGAGTAACATAACTGTTTACTGCTTTAAATCAATGTTTTCTCGGTTTTAGCCTGTTTTGGGACAAAATGGGTATAATTGTTGTGTAAACACTCCAAATTCCTCCCGAACTCTTACAAATAGTTAAATGCATTGGATTGTCACACATTTTGACACTAGAAACACAAACAAAGCTTTTAACTGCTTCGAATTAATGTTTACTCGGTTTTAGCCTATTTTCTCATTTTATGCCTGTTTTGGAACGAAATAGGTATAAGTGTTGTCTAAACACTCCAATTTCAACCCGAACTCTTATAATTAGTCAAATGCATTAGATTGTTACATATTTTGACCATAGAAAGAGTAACATAGCTGTTTACTGCTTTAAATCAATATTTTCTCGGGTTTAGCCTGTTTCGGGACAAAATGAGTATAATTGTTGTCTAAACACTCCAAATTCATCCCGAGCTCTTACAGTTAGTCAAATGCATTGGATTATTACATTTTTTGACCCTAGGAACAGTAAACAAAGCTGTCTATTTCTTCGAATTAATGTTTTCTTGTTTTTAGCCTGTTTTCTTGTTTTAAGCCTGTTTCGGGACAAAATGAGTATAATTGCTGTCTAAACACTCCAAATTCATCCCGAGCTCTTACAATTAGTCAAATGCATCGGATTATTACATATTTTGACCCTAGGAACAGTAAACAAAGCTGTCTATTTCTTCGGATTAATGTTTTCTTGTTTTTAGCCTGTTTTCTTGTTTTAAGCCTGTTTCGGGACAAAATGAGTATAATTGTTGTCTAAACACTCCAAATTCATCCCGAACTCTTACAATTAGTCAAATGCATTCGATTGTCACACATGTTGACCCCAGAAACACAAACAAAGCTGTTTACTGCTTTTAATCAATGTTTTTGCGATTTTAGCCTGTTTTCTCGTTTTAAGCCTGTTTTTGGAACAAAATAGGTATTAGTGTTGTCTAAAAACTCCAAACTAAACCTGAACTCTTATAATTAGTCAAACACATTAGATTGTTGCATATTTTCACCCTAGAAAGAGTAACATAGCTGTTTACTGCTTTAAATCAATGTTTTCTTGGGTTTAGCGTGTTTCGGGACAAAATGAGTATAATTGTTGTCTAAACACTCCAAATTCCTCCCGAACTCTTACAGTTAGTTAAATTCATTGGATTGTCACACATTTTGACACTAGAAACACAAACAAAACTGTTTACTGCTTCGAATTAATGTTTTCTCGGTTTTAGCCTGTTTTCTCGGTTTAAGCCTGTTTTGGAACAAAATAGGTATAAGTGTTGTCTAAACACTCCAAATTAAACCCGAACTCTTATAATTAGTCAAACGCATTAGATTGTTGCATACTTTCACCCTAGAAAGAGTAACATAGCTGCTTACTGCTTTAAATCAATGTTTTCTCTGTTTTAGCCTGTTTTGGGACAAAATGGGTATAATTGTTGTCTAAACACTCCAAATTCCTTCCGAACTCTTACAAATAGTTAAATGCATTGGATTGTCACACATTTTTACACTAGAAACACAAACAAATCTGTTTACTACTTCGAATTAATGTTTACTCGGTTTTAGCCTCTTTTCTCGTTTTATGCCTGTTTTGGAACAAAATTGGTATAAGTGTTGTCTAAACACTCCAAATTAAACCCGAACTCTTATAATTAGTCAAACGCATTAGATTGTTACATATTTTCACCCTAGAAAGAGTAACATAGCTGTTTACTGCTATAAATCAATGTTTTCTCGGGTTTAGCCTGTTTCGGGACAAAATGGGTATAATTGTTGTCTAAACACTCCAAATTTATCCCGAACTCTTACAATTAGTCAAATGCATTCGATTGTCACACATGTTGACCCCAGAAACACAAACAAAGCTGTTTACTGCTTTTAATCAATGTTTTCGCGGTTTTAGCCTGTTTTCTCGTTTTATGCCTGTTTTGGAACAAAATAGGTATAAGTGTTGTCTAAACACTCCAAATTAAACCTGAACTCTTATAATTAGTCAAACGCATTAGATTGTTGCATATTTTCACCCTAGAAAGAGTAACATAGCTGTTTACTGCTTGAAATCAATGTTTTCTCTGTTTTAGCTTGTTTTGGGATAAAATGGGTATAATTGTTGTCTAAACACTCCAAATTCCTCCGAACCTTTACAATTAGTTAAATGCATTGGATTGTCACACATTTTGACACTAGAAACACAAACAAAGCTTTTTTCTGCTTTGAATTAATGTTTTCTCGATTTTAGCCTGTTTTCTCGTTTTAAGCCTATTTTGGAACAAAATAGGTATAAGTGTTGTCTAAACACTCCAAATTAAACCGAACTCTTATAATTAGTCAAACGCATTAGATTGTTGCATATTTTCACCCTAGAAAGAGTAACATAACTGTTTACTGCTTTAAATCAATGTTTTCTCGGTTTTAGCCTGTTTTGGGACAAAATGGGTATAATTGTTGTGTAAACACTCCAAATTCCTCCCGAACTCTTACAAATAGTTAAATGCATTGGATTGTCACACATTTTGACACTAGAAACACAAACAAAGCTTTTAACTGCTTCGAATTAATGTTTACTCGGTTTTAGCCTATTTTCTCATTTTATGCCTGTTTTGGAACGAAATAGGTATAAGTGTTGTCTAAACACTCCAATTTCAACCCGAACTCTTATAATTAGTCAAATGCATTAGATTGTTACATATTTTGACCATAGAAAGAGTAACATAGCTGTTTACTGCTTTAAATCAATATTTTCTCGGGTTTAGCCTGTTTCGGGACAAAATGAGTATAATTGTTGTCTAAACACTCCAAATTCATCCCGAGCTCTTACAGTTAGTCAAATGCATTGGATTATTACATTTTTTGACCCTAGGAACAGTAAACAAAGCTGTCTATTTTGTCGAATTAATGTTTTCTTGTTTTTAGCCTGTTTTCTTGTTTTAAGCCTGTTTCGGGACAAAATGAGTATAATTGCTGTCTAAACACTCCAAATTCATCCCGAGCTCTTACAATTAGTCAAATGCATTGGATTATTACATATTTTGACCCTAGGAACAGTAAACAAAGCTGTCTATTTCTTCGGATTAATGTTTTCTTGTTTTTAGCCTGTTTTCTTGTTTTAAGCCTGTTTCGGGACAAAATGAGTATAATTGTTGTCTAAACACTCCAAATTCATCCCGAACTCTTACAATTAGTCAAATGCATTCGATTGTCACACATGTTGACCCCAGAAACACAAACAAAGCTGTTTACTGCTTTTAATCAATGTTTTTGCGATTTTAGCCTGTTTTCTCGTTTTAAGCCTGTTTTTGGAACAAAATAGGTATTAGTGTTGTCTAAAAACTCCAAACTAAACCTGAACTCTTATAATTAGTCAAACACATTAGATTGTTGCATATTTTCACCCTAGAAAGAGTAACATAGCTGTTTACTGCTTTAAATCAATGTTTTCTTGGGTTTAGCGTGTTTCGGGACAAAATGAGTATAATTGTTGTCTAAACACTCCAAATTCATCCCGAACTCTTACAATTAGTCAAATGCATTCGATTGTCACACATGTTGACCCCAGAAACACAAACAAAGCTGTTTACTGCTTTTAATCAATGTTTTCGCGGTTTTAGCCTGTTTTCTCGGTTTAAGCCTGTTTTGGAACAAAATAGGTATAAGTGTTGTCTAAACACTCCAAATTAAACCCGAACTCTTATAATTAGTCAAACGCATTAGATTGTTGCATACTTTTACCCTAGAAAGAGTAACATAGCTGCTTACTGCTTTAAATCAATGTTTTCTCTGTTTTAGCCTGTTTTGGGACAAAATGGGTATAATTGTTGTCTAAACACTCCAAATTCCTTCCGAACTCTTACAAATAGTTAAATGCATTGGATTGTCACACATTTTTACACTAGAAACACAAACAAATCTGTTTACTACTTCGAATTAATGTTTACTCGGTTTTAGCCTCTTTTCTCGTTTTATGCCTGTTTTGGAACAAAATATGTATAAGTGTTGTCTAAACACTCCAAATTAAACCCGAACTCTTATAATTAGTCAAACGCATTAGATTGTTACATATTTTCACCCTAGAAAGAGTAACATAGCTGTTTACTGCTATAAATCAATGTTTTCTCGGGTTTAGCCTGTTTCGGGACAAAATGGGTATAATTGTTGTCTAAACACTCCAAATTTATCCCGAACTCTTACAATTAGTCAAATGCATTCGATTGTCACACATGTTGACCCCAGAAACACAAACAAAGCTGTTTACTGCTTTTAATCAATGTTTTCGCGGTTTTAGCCTGTTTTCTTGTTTTATGCCTGTTTTGGAACAAAATAGGTATAAGTGTTGTCTAAACACTCCAAATTAAACCCGAACTCTTATAATTAGTCAAACGCATTAGATTGTTGCATATTTTCACCCTAGAAAGAGTAACATAGCTGTTTACTGCTTGAAATCAATGTTTTCTCTGTTTTAGCTTGTTTTGGGATAAAATGGGTATAATTGTTGTCTAAACACTCCAAATTCCTCCGAACCTTTACAATTAGTTAAATGCATTGGATTGTCACACATTTTGACACTAGAAACACAAACAAAGCTTTTTTCTGCTTTGAATTAATGTTTTCTCGATTTTAGCCTGTTTTCTCGTTTTAAGCCTATTTTGGAACAAAATAGGTATAAGTGTTGTCTAAACACTCCAAATTAAACCGAACTCTTATAATTAGTCAAACGCATTAGATTGTTGCATATTTTCACCCTAGAAAGAGTAACATAACTGTTTACTGCTTTAAATCAATGTTTTCTCGGTTTTAGCCTGTTTTGGGACAAAATGGGTATAATTGTTGTGTAAACACTCCAAATTCCTCCCTATGAAACCGCACACACACCTTGTCCGTACATCCGTCCGTACAACCATCACCATTGGGCCGTCCGTACAGCTAAAGGCCTACCAAGCTCAACCCATGAGGATCACGAGCCCATTCCATGTTCACCAGCCTCCAACGGTCACAAGAGCTTCTCGATCCTTCCCCTCATAGCCGTTAGTGTAGAGTGCGCAAGTGGGAAGGATCACATGTCTTCTTAAGGACATGTCGCTATCTTTATATGTAAATGTGCCTAGGATCATCTTAGTATATTCTTTTGTATATGTCTATAAGTAGATTGTAATTATGTTCTAAATGAGGTAAGAAGAGATAATATCTCTTTCTCCACAATACTCTCTCTATACTCTCTTACTATACTCTCAACGATTCTCACTCTCTTGTTATTCAAATCTTCTCACTAAACTCATAATCGATCCTATTAATTCTTTCATGGTATCAGAGCCAGGTTGCTCGTCATTCTAAAGTTTTTGATCATCACTTACTTCCGCTTCCCCTTCTCTCTCATTTTCTGTTTTTTGACTTGAAAGTCATTTTCTTTAACCGTTGGATAATAGCTTTACCTAACGGTCTCTTCATCATGGAAAGTGTCAAAACCATGGTTGTTCCGGTGACTCTCAAGGGAGAGAACTATCTGCTGTGGGCGAGGACCACGAAAACTGCCCTTTGTGGCCGAGGCCTTTGGTCTCACGTTGAGAAGAGCGAAGCTCCGAGTGGCGAGGCCACCAAGGACGGCAAGGAACTTGCCGGAGATGAAAAGAACAAATGGTTCCAAGAAGACCAAGGGGTCTTAGCCATCATTCAAAACTCTCTAGATGCCCCCATTCTTGAAGCCTACTCCTACTGCGAGACGGCGAAGGACTTGTGGGACACCCTCAAGAACGTTTTTGGTAATATTACCAATGTCAATCGTATCTTCGAGATTAAAAGGGCCATCAATAACCTCAACCAAGAGGATATGGAGTTTACAAAGCATTTTGGGAAGTTTAGGTCCCTCTGGGCTGAACTAGAAATGCTGCGACCGGCGACAATTGATCCGGCCATACTGAACGAGAGGCGTGAACAAGACAAAGTGTTTGGGCTGCTCTTGACCCTAAACCCCTCCTACAATGATCTCATCAAACACATCTTGCGGTCAGATAAACTCCCAAGCCTTGATGATGTTTGTAACCAAATTCAAAAGGAGCATGGCTCCATGGGATTGTTCGGCAGCAAGGGAGAGCTGGTGACCGCTAACAAAGCTGAGATGGCATCAGCAAACAAAGGCTACTACCGACCGGAGGACAAGAACAACCCGCCGGTTTGTGAGCACTGTAAGAAACTTGGCCACTTCAAGAGCCGCTGCTGGATCCTACATCCGCATCTAGCACCACCACCGGGAACAATCCGAGGTGGACGACCAAACCGCGGAGGACAACCGAGAGCTCACCAAGCAACTGCCGTGGGGGAGCCATTGATCTCTGAGCAGCCTCAACAAGTGACCGGTGGAACTGCTCTTGCTGCAGCATCGTCCGAGCTGGTAAGGCGGTCCGACCTTGATGCGCTCATCAAAGCCCTCAAGGAGGCCACCGGTAAGGCGTCTCTTACTTCAAACAAAACTAAGTCTCTTATTGTTGATTCTGGTGCATCTCATCACATGATTAGTGATTCTAGGTTAATGAGTGATATTAAGCCTGCTAATGGTAATGTTGTGATAGCTAATGGTGAGAAAGTTCCAATTAAAGGCATAGGGAATTTAAAGTTATTTAACAAAGAAACTAAAGCTTTCTATATGCCAAATTTCACATCTAATTTGCTATCAGTTAAGAGGGCCACCACTGATTTAAATTGTTATGCAATATTTGGTCCTAACAAGGTTCATTTTCAGGATATTGAGACAAGTAAAGTTCTTGGTCAAGGAGGTTCCAAGGATGATCTATATGTGCTTGAGGACTTGAATCTATCTTCTTCTACTGCATCTTGTTTTAATTCGGTTATTATTAAACCTAGTGATTCTATTTTACATGCTAGGCTAGGACATCCTCATACTAGAGCTTTATCATTAATGTTTCCTAATATTTCTTTTAAAAATGATGAGTGTGAGGCATGTATTCTTGGTAAACATTGCAAGGCTGTTTTTCCTAAATCTATGACTATTTATGAAAATTGTTTTGATTTAATCCATTCAGATGTTTGGACTTCCCCTTGCTTGTCTAGAGAAAATCAAAAATATTTTGTGACTTTTATTGATGAAAAATCAAAATATACTTGGCTGACCTTGCTTCCTTCTAAAGATAGAGTTCTTGAAGCCTTCACTAATTTTCAAAAATATGTGACTAACCATTATAATGCAAAGATTAAAATTTTGAGATCAGATAATGGAGGAGAGTATACAAGCCATGCCTTCAAACAATACCTAGCAAACCATGGGATTATTCATCAAACAAGCTGTCCATATACACCCCAACAAAATGGTGTTGCTGAAAGGAAGAATAGGCACCTCATGGAAGTGGCAAGATCCATGATGTTTCACACCAATGTTCCAAAGAAGTTTTGGGGAGATGCTGTTCTTGCGGCTTGCTACCTCATTAACCTGACACCAACCAAAGTTCTTCAAGACAGTTCACCGTTTGAGGTAATAAACAAGGTAAAACCCTCATTTGATCATTTAAGAGTATTTGGCTGCGTGTGTTATGTGTTGAAGCCAGGAGAACTGCGCGACAAGCTTGATGCTAAGAGTGTTAAGAGCATGTTCCTTGGGTACTCGACGACTCAAAAAGGCTACAAGTGCTACGAGCCGAACATGAAGCGCGTTTTTGTCTCTCGTGATGTTAAGTTCGTGGAGTCTAAAGGCTTCTATGAGGAAAAGAACTGGGAGAGCCTTCGAGACTTGTCCACCTCACCATCTGACCGAGCTAACAACCTTCGCATCCTTCTCGAGAGACTCGGTGTTGACAATGCCCCCGCGTCAACACCTGCACCCCCAGTCAATGCACCGGCCACTTCACCGCCGGAGTCTCTAGACAATGATCCCTCGGCTGCACTTGATGAACACTCGGCTGAACTTGATGAACAATCCGATGATGAAAATGGTTTAAATTCAGTTCCGGTGGACAATGCTTCCGGTGATGAGGATTATGTGCCCACTGAGAAAGACAATGACGATGAGGCCACACCACAGGAAGTTATCCCACTTCGCCGCAGTGAACGCCTCAAGTTTCCCCCCTCCAATTGGCGAAACACTCGGGTCTACTACAACAACGTTGCTGTAGCTCATCCGATTCAAGCGGTATGCACCTTGGCTCATTTTCCTCCACACCATCAAGTGTTTCTTGGCAAGATTGATGCTCATTGGATTCCCAAAGACTATGAAGAAGCCAAGAATCATAAGGAATGGTGTGATGCTGTCAATGCCGAGAAGAATGCAATGGAGGCCAATCATACATGGGACGAGGCTGACTTACCCAAAGGCAAGAAGGCTGTGACATCCAGGTGGATCTTTACCATTAAATATAAGAGTGATGGGGAGATCGAACGCTACAAAGCCAGACTCGTTGCAAGGGGGTTCACTCAAACGTATGGGGAGGACTACCAAGATACGTTTGCACCGGTGGCCAAACTTCACACGGTTCGAGTTGTTCTCTCTCTTGCAACCAACCTTGACTGGGACTTATGGCAAATGGATGTTAAGAACGCCTTCTTACAAGGAGAGCTCGAGGATGAAGTTTATATGAGGCCACCTCCGGGTTTAGAAGACATCATTGGTCCCGGGAAAGTATTAAAACTGAACAAGGCGATTTATGGACTCAAACAGTCCCCTAGGGCTTGGTATCACAAGTTAAGCACCACACTCCTTGAGAAAGGCTTCCGCAAATCAGAGGCTGACCACACTCTATTCACCTTACCAAGTGAAAAAGGTATTATAGTCATTCTAGTTTATGTTGATGATATCATCATAACTGGAAGTGACAAGGTAGGCATTCAAGAGACTAAGGCTTACCTTAAGTCAGTTTTTGATATCAAAGACCTAGGAGAACTTAAATATTTTCTTGGTATAGAAGTATATAGGACTAATGAAGGATTGTTTTTATCACAAAGAAAATATGCTCTTGATTTATTGAGTGAAGCAGGGAAGCTAGGTTCAAAAGCTGTATCTACACCCCTTGATGAAAACTATAAGGCCGGAGGAAAGGGGGAGTTTGATGCAGCTCCATTTCAAGACGTCAAGCGATACCGGCGGCTAGTAGGTAAGCTTATATACCTTACTATCACTAGACCTGATATTTGCTTTGCTGTTAATCAGGTGAGCCAACACATGCAAAGTCCTACCGTGCATCATTGGGGTATGGTGAACCGCATCCTCAAATATCTCAAGGGCTCGCCGGGGCAAGGCATATGGATGGGTCGAAATGAAAGCACGGAGCTAATAGGGTATTGTGATGCGGATTACGCCGGAGACCGTGGAGACCGTCGCTCCACTACAGGCTATTGCACGTTCCTAGGAGGCAACTTGATCACATGGAAGAGCAAGAAACAAAAGGTGGTATCCCTATCAAGTGCTGAATCGGAGTATAGAGCCATGAGAAAGTTAACAACCGAGTTGATGTGGCTCAAGGCACTCATCAAGGACCTTGGAATCGAGTCACCTAAGCCTATTACTATGCATTGCGACAATGAGGCAGCTATTCACATCGCAACAAACTCGGTGTTCCATGAGAGAACCAAGCACATTGAAGTCGACTGCCACAAAGTCCGAGAGCAAATTAAACTTGGAGTTGTTCTACCATGTCACACCGAGAGCTCTGAACAATTGGCTGACGTTTTCACCAAGGCGGCCAGTCCACAAGCGTGTGAGTACATTCACTCCAAACTTGGCCTCAAAGATCTTACTCGGCCATGATTGTCTTCACATGATGCCCACACTCTTTTTCCCTTAAGTATAGTTTTTCCCAAGTGGTTTTCTATACTAAGGTTTTTAATGAGGTGGGTGTGCATGAGTCCAAGCTTGATCAATGCTCATGATCAAGCTTGAGGGGGAGTATGAAACCGCACACACACCTTGTCCGTACATCCGTCCGTACAACCATCACCATTGGGCCGTCCGTACAGCTAAAGGCCTACCAAGCTCAACCCATGAGGATCACGAGCCCATTCCATGTTCACCAGCCTCCAACGGTCACAAGAGCTTCTCGATCCTTCCCCTCATAGCCGTTAGTGTAGAGTGCGCAAGTGGGAAGGATCACATGTCTTCTTAAGGACATGTCGCTATCTTTATATGTAAATGTGCCTAGGATCATCTTAGTATATTCTTTTGTATATGTCTATAAGTAGATTGTAATTATGTTCTAAATGAGGTAAGAAGAGATAATATCTCTTTCTCCACAATACTCTCTCTATACTCTCTTACTATACTCTCAACGATTCTCACTCTCTTGTTATTCAAATCTTCTCACTAAACTCATAATCGATCCTATTAATTCTTTCACTCCCGAACTCTTAAATATAGTTAAATGCATTGGATTGTCACACATTTTGACACTAGAAACACAAACAAAGCTTTTAACTGCTTCGAATTAATGTTTACTTGGTTTTAGCCTATTTTCTCATTTTATGCCTGTTTTGGAATGAAATAGGTATAAGTGTTGTCTAAACACTCCAATTTCAACCCGAACTCTTATAATTAGTCAAATGCATTAGATTGTTACATATTTTGACCATAGAAAGAGTAACATAGCTGTTTACTGCTTTAAATCAATATTTTCTCGGGTTTAGCCTGTTTCGGGACAAAATGAGTATAATTGTTGTCTAAACACTCCAAATTCATCCCGAGCTCTTACAGTTAGTCAAATGCATTGGATTATTACATTTTTTGTCCCTAGGAACAGTAAACAAAGCTGTCTATTTCTTCGAATTAATGTTTTCTTGTTTTTAGCCTGTTTTCTTGTTTTAAGCCTGTTTCGGGACAAAATGAGTATAATTGCTGTCTAAACACTCCAAATTCATCCCGAGCTCTTACAATTAGTCAAATGCATCGGATTATTACATATTTTGACCCTAGGAACAGTAAACAAAGCTGTCTATTTCTTCGGATTAATGTTTTCTTGTTTTTAGCCTGTTTTCTTGTTTTAAGCCTGTTTCGGGACAAAATGAGTATAATTGTTGTCTAAACACTCCAAATTCATCCCGAACTCTTACAATTAGTCAAATGCATTCGATTGTCACACATGTTGACCCCAGAAACACAAACAAAGCTGTTTACTGCTTTTAATCAATGTTTTTGCGATTTTAGCCTGTTTTCTCGTTTTAAGCCTGTTTTTGGAACAAAATAGGTATTAGTGTTGTCTAAAAACTCCAAACTAAACCTGAACTCTTATAATTAGTCAAACACATTAGATTGTTGCATATTTTCACCCTAGAAAGAGTAACATAGCTGTTTACTGCTTTAAATCAATGTTTTTTTGGGTTTAGCGTGTTTCGGGACAAAATGAGTATAATTGTTGTCTAAACACTCCAAATTCATCCCGAACTCTTACAAATAGTCAAATGCATTCGATTGTCACACATGTTGACCCCAGAAACACAAACAAAGCTGTTTACTGCTTTTAATCAATGTTTTCGCGGTTTTAGCCTGTTTTCTCGGTTTAAGCCTGTTTTGGAACAAAATAGGTATAAGTGTTGTCTAAACACTCCAAATTAAACCCGAACTCTTATAATTAGTCAAACGCATTAGATTGTTGCATACTTTTACCCTAGAAAGAGTAACATAGCTGCTTACTGCTTTAAATCAATGTTTTCTCTGTTTTAGCCTGTTTTGGGACAAAATGGGTATAATTGTTGTCTAAACACTCCAAATTCCTTCCGAACTCTTACAAATAGTTAAATGCATTGGATTGTCACACATTTTTACACTAGAAACACAAACAAATCTGTTTACTACTTCGAATTAATGTTTACTCGGTTTTAGCCTCTTTTCTCGTTTTATGCCTGTTTTGGAACAAAATTGGTATAAGTGTTGTCTAAACACTCCAAATTAAACCCGAACTCTTATAATTAGTCAAACGCATTAGATTGTTACATATTTTCACCCTAGAAAGAGTAACATAGCTATTTACTGCTATAAATCAATGTTTTCTCGGGTTTAGCCTGTTTCGGGACAAAATGGGTATAATTGTTGTCTAAACACTCCAAATTTATCCCGAACTCTTACAATTAGTCAAATGCATTCGATTGTCACACATGTTGACCCCAGAAACACAAACAAAGCTGTTTACTGCTTTTAATCAATGTTTTCGCGGTTTTAGCCTGTTTTCTCGTTTTATGCCTGTTTTGGAACAAAATAGGTATAAGTGTTGTCTAAACACTCCAAATTAAACCCGAACTCTTATAATTAGTCAAACGCATTAGATTGTTGCATATTTTCACCCTAGAAAGAGTAACATAGCTGTTTACTGCTTGAAATCAATGTTTTCTCTGTTTTAGCTTGTTTTGGGATAAAATGGGTATAATTGTTGTCTAAACACTCCAAATTCCTCCGAACCTTTACAATTAGTTAAATGCATTGGATTGTCACACATTTTGACACTAGAAACACAAACAAAGCTTTTTTCTGCTTTGAATTAATGTTTTCTCGATTTTAGCCTGTTTTCTCGTTTTAAGCCTATTTTGGAACAAAATAGGTATAAGTGTTGTCTAAACACTCCAAATTAAACCGAACTCTTATAATTAGTCAAACGCATTAGATTGTTGCATATTTTCACCCTAGAAAGAGTAACATAACTGTTTACTGCTTTAAATCAATGTTTTCTCGGTTTTAGCCTGTTTTGGGACAAAATGGGTATAATTGTTGTGTAAACACTCCAAATTCCTCCCGAACTCTTACAAATAGTTAAATGCATTGGATTGTCACACATTTTGACACTAGAAACACAAACCAAACTTTTAACTGCTTCGAATTAATGTTTACTCGGTTTTAGCCTATTTTCTCATTTTATGCCTGTTTTGGAACGAAATAGGTATAAGTATTGTCTAAACACTCCAATTTCAACCCGAACTCTTATAATTAGTCAAATGCATTAGATTGTTACATATTTTGACCATAGAAAGAGTAACATAGCTGTTTACTGCTTTAAATCAATATTTTCTCGGGTTTAGCCTGTTTCGGGACAAAATGAGTATAATTGTTGTCTAAACACTCCAAATTCATCCCGAGCTCTTACAGTTAGTCAAATGCATTGGATTATTACATTTTTGACCCTAGGAACAGTAAACAAAGCTGTCTATTTTGTCGAATTAATGTTTTCTTGTTTTTAGCCTGTTTTCTTGTTTTAAGCCTGTTTCGGGACAAAATGAGTATAATTGCTGTCTAAACACTCCAAATTCATCCCGAGCTCTTACAATTAGTCAAATGCATTGGATTATTACATATTTTGACCCTAGGAACAGTAAACAAAGCTGTCTATTTCTTCGGATTAATGTTTTCTTGTTTTTAGCCTGTTTTCTTGTTTTAAGCCTGTTTCGGGACAAAATGAGTATAATTGTTGTCTAAACACTCCAAATTCATCCCGAACTCTTACAATTAGTCAAATGCATTCGATTGTCACACATGTTGACCCCAGAAACACAAACAAAGCTGTTTACTGCTTTTAATCAATGTTTTTGCGATTTTAGCCTGTTTTCTCGTTTTAAGCCTGTTTTTGGAACAAAATAGGTATTAGTGTTGTCTAAAAACTCCAAACTAAACCTGAACTCTTATAATTAGTCAAACACATTAGATTGTTGCATATTTTCACCCTAGAAAGAGTAACATAGCTGTTTACTGCTTTAAATCAATGTTTTCTTGGGTTTAGCGTGTTTCGGGACAAAATGAGTATAATTGTTGTCTAAACACTCCAAATTCATCCCGAACTCTTACAATTAGTCAAATGCATTCGATTGTCACACATGTTGACCCCAGAAACACAAACAAAGCTGTTTACTGCTTTTAATCAATGTTTTCGCGGTTTTAGCCTGTTTTCTCGGTTTAAGCCTGTTTTGGAACAAAATAGGTATAAGTGTTGTCTAAACACTCCAAATTAAACCCGAACTCTTATAATTAGTCAAACGCATTAGATTGTTGCATACTTTTACCCTAGAAAGAGTAACATAGCTTCTTACTGCTTTAAATCAATGTTTTCTCTGTTTTAGCCTGTTTTGGGACAAAATGGGTATAATTGTTGTCTAAACACTCCAAATTCCTTCCGAACTCTTACAAATAGTTAAATGCATTGGATTGTCACACATTTTTACACTAGAAACACAAACAAATCTGTTTACTACTTCGAATTAATGTTTACTCGGTTTTAGCCTCTTTTCTCGTTTTATGCCTGTTTTGGAACAAAATTGGTATAAGTGTTGTCTAAACACTCCAAATTAAACCCGAACTCTTATAATTAGTCAAACGCATTAGATTGTTACATATTTTCACCCTAGAAAGAGTAACATAGCTGTTTACTGCTATAAATCAATGTTTTCTCGGGTTTAGCCTGTTTCGGGACAAAATGGGTATAATTGTTGTCTAAACACTCCAAATTTATCCCGAACTCTTACAATTAGTCAAATGCATTCGATTGTCACACATGTTGACCCCAGAAACACAAACAAAGCTGTTTACTGCTTTTAATCAATGTTTTCGCGGTTTTAGCCTGTTTTCTCGTTTTATGCCTGTTTTGGAACAAAATAGGTATAAGTGTTGTCTAAACACTCCAAATTAAACCCGAACTCTTATAATTAGTCAAACGCATTAGATTGTTGCATATTTTCACCCTAGAAAGAGTAACATAGCTGTTTACTGCTTGAAATCAATGTTTTCTCTGTTTTAGCTTGTTTTGGGATAAAATGGGTATAATTGTTGTCTAAACTCTCCAAATTCCTCCGAACCTTTACAATTAGTTAAATGCATTGGATTGTCACACATTTTGACACTAGAAACACAAACAAAGCTTTTTTCTGCTTTGAATTAATGTTTTCTCGATTTTAGCCTGTTTTCTCGTTTTAAGCCTATTTTGGAACAAAATAGGTATAAGTGTTGTCTAAACACTCCAAATTAAACCGAACTCTTATAATTAGTCAAACGCATTAGATTGTTGCATATTTTCACCCTAGAAAGAGTAACATAACTGTTTACTGCTTTAAATCAATGTTTTCTCGGTTTTAGCCTGTTTTGGGACAAAATGGGTATAATTGTTGTGTAAACACTCCAAATTCCTCCCGAACTCTTAAATATAGTTAAATGCATTGGATTGTCACACATTTTGACACTAGAAACACAAACAAAGCTTTTAACTGCTTCGAATTAATGTTTACTTGGTTTTAGCCTATTTTCTCATTTTATGCCTGTTTTGGAATGAAATAGGTATAAGTGTTGTCTAAACACTCCAATTTCAACCCGAACTCTTATAATTAGTCAAATGCATTAGATTGTTACATATTTTGACCATAGAAAGAGTAACATAGCTGTTTACTGCTTTAAATCAATATTTTCTCGGGTTTAGCCTGTTTCGGGACAAAATGAGTATAATTGTTGTCTAAACACTCCAAATTCATCCCGAGCTCTTACAGTTAGTCAAATGCATTGGATTATTACATTTTTTGACCCTAGGAACAGTAAACAAAGCTGTCTATTTCTTCGAATTAATGTTTTCTTGTTTTTAGCCTGTTTTCTTGTTTTAAGCCTGTTTCGGGACAAAATGAGTATAATTGCTGTCTAAACACTCCAAATTCATCCCGAGCTCTTACAATTAGTCAAATGCATCGGATTATTACATATTTTGACCCTAGGAACAGTAAACAAAGCTGTCTATTTCTTCGGATTAATGTTTTCTTGTTTTTAGCCTGTTTTCTTGTTTTAAGCCTGTTTCGGGACAAAATGAGTATAATTGTTGTCTAAACACTCCAAATTCATCCCGAACTCTTACAATTAGTCAAATGCATTCGATTGTCACACATGTTGACCCCAGAAACACAAACAAAGCTGTTTACTGCTTTTAATCAATGTTTTTGCGATTTTAGCCTGTTTTCTCGTTTTAAGCCTGTTTTTGGAACAAAATAGGTATTAGTGTTGTCTAAAAACTCCAAACTAAACCTGAACTCTTATAATTAGTCAAACACATTAGATTGTTGCATATTTTCACCCTAGAAAGAGTAACATAGCTGTTTACTGCTTTAAATCAATGTTTTTTTGGGTTTAGCGTGTTTCGGGACAAAATGAGTATAATTGTTGTCTAAACACTCCAAATTCATCCCGAACTCTTACAAATAGTCAAATGCATTCGATTGTCACACATGTTGACCCCAGAAACACAAACAAAGCTGTTTACTGCTTTTAATCAATGTTTTCGCGGTTTTAGCCTGTTTTCTCGGTTTAAGCCTGTTTTGGAACAAAATAGGTATAAGTGTTGTCTAAACACTCCAAATTAAACCCGAACTCTTATAATTAGTCAAACGCATTAGATTGTTGCATACTTTTACCCTAGAAAGAGTAACATAGCTGCTTACTGCTTTAAATCAATGTTTTCTCTGTTTTAGCCTGTTTTGGGACAAAATGGGTATAATTGTTGTCTAAACACTCCAAATTCCTTCCGAACTCTTACAAATAGTTAAATGCATTGGATTGTCACACATTTTTACACTAGAAACACAAACAAATCTGTTTACTACTTCGAATTAATGTTTACTCGGTTTTAGCCTCTTTTCTCGTTTTATGCCTGTTTTGGAACAAAATTGGTATAAGTGTTGTCTAAACACTCCAAATTAAACCCGAACTCTTATAATTAGTCAAACGCATTAGATTGTTACATATTTTCACCCTAGAAAGAGTAACATAGCTGTTTACTGCTATAAATCAATGTTTTCTCGGGTTTAGCCTGTTTCGGGACAAAATGGGTATAATTGTTGTCTAAACACTCCAAATTTATCCCGAACTCTTACAATTAGTCAAATGCATTCGATTGTCACACATGTTGACCCCAGAAACACAAACAAAGCTGTTTACTGCTTTTAATCAATGTTTTCGCGGTTTTAGCCTGTTTTCTCGTTTTATGCCTGTTTTGGAACAAAATAGGTATAAGTGTTGTCTAAACACTCCAAATTAAACCCGAACTCTTATAATTAGTCAAACGCATTAGATTGTTGCATATTTTCACCCTAGAAAGAGTAACATAGCTGTTTACTGCTTGAAATCAATGTTTTCTCTGTTTTAGCTTGTTTTGGGATAAAATGGGTATAATTGTTGTCTAAACACTCCAAATTCCTCCGAACCTTTACAATTAGTTAAATGCATTGGATTGTCACACATTTTGACACTAGAAACACAAACAAAGCTTTTTTCTGCTTTGAATTAATGTTTTCTCGATTTTAGCCTGTTTTCTCGTTTTAAGCCTATTTTGGAACAAAATAGGTATAAGTGTTGTCTAAACACTCCAAATTAAACCGAACTCTTATAATTAGTCAAACGCATTAGATTGTTGCATATTTTCACCCTAGAAAGAGTAACATAACTGTTTACTGCTTTAAATCAATGTTTTCTCGGTTTTAGCCTGTTTTGGGACAAAATGGGTATAATTGTTGTGTAAACACTCCAAATTCCTCCCGAACTCTTACAAATAGTTAAATGCATTGGATTGTCACACATTTTGACACTAGAAACACAAACCAAACTTTTAACTGCTTCGAATTAATGTTTACTCGGTTTTAGCCTATTTTCTCATTTTATGCCTGTTTTGGAACGAAATAGGTATAAGTATTGTCTAAACACTCCAATTTCAACCCGAACTCTTATAATTAGTCAAATGCATTAGATTGTTACATATTTTGACCATAGAAAGAGTAACATAGCTGTTTACTGCTTTAAATCAATATTTTCTCGGGTTTAGCCTGTTTCGGGACAAAATGAGTATAATTGTTGTCTAAACACTCCAAATTCATCCCGAGCTCTTACAGTTAGTCAAATGCATTGGATTATTACATTTTTGACCCTAGGAACAGTAAACAAAGCTGTCTATTTTGTCGAATTAATGTTTTCTTGTTTTTAGCCTGTTTTCTTGTTTTAAGCCTGTTTCGGGACAAAATGAGTATAATTGCTGTCTAAACACTCCAAATTCATCCCGAGCTCTTACAATTAGTCAAATGCATTGGATTATTACATATTTTGACCCTAGGAACAGTAAACAAAGCTGTCTATTTCTTCGGATTAATGTTTTCTTGTTTTTAGCCTGTTTTCTTGTTTTAAGCCTGTTTCGGGACAAAATGAGTATAATTGTTGTCTAAACACTCCAAATTCATCCCGAACTCTTACAATTAGTCAAATGCATTCGATTGTCACACATGTTGACCCCAGAAACACAAACAAAGCTGTTTACTGCTTTTAATCAATGTTTTTGCGATTTTAGCCTGTTTTCTCGTTTTAAGCCTGTTTTTGGAACAAAATAGGTATTAGTGTTGTCTAAAAACTCCAAACTAAACCTGAACTCTTATAATTAGTCAAACACATTAGATTGTTGCATATTTTCACCCTAGAAAGAGTAACATAGCTGTTTACTGCTTTAAATCAATGTTTTCTTGGGTTTAGCGTGTTTCGGGACAAAATGAGTATAATTGTTGTCTAAACACTCCAAATTCATCCCGAACTCTTACAATTAGTCAAATGCATTCGATTGTCACACATGTTGACCCCAGAAACACAAACAAAGCTGTTTACTGCTTTTAATCAATGTTTTCGCGGTTTTAGCCTGTTTTCTCGGTTTAAGCCTGTTTTGGAACAAAATAGGTATAAGTGTTGTCTAAACACTCCAAATTAAACCCGAACTCTTATAATTAGTCAAACGCATTAGATTGTTGCATACTTTTACCCTAGAAAGAGTAACATAGCTTCTTACTGCTTTAAATCAATGTTTTCTCTGTTTTAGCCTGTTTTGGGACAAAATGGGTATAATTGTTGTCTAAACACTCCAAATTCCTTCCGAACTCTTACAAATAGTTAAATGCATTGGATTGTCACACATTTTTACACTAGAAACACAAACAAATCTGTTTACTACTTCGAATTAATGTTTACTCGGTTTTAGCCTCTTTTCTCGTTTTATGCCTGTTTTGGAACAAAATTGGTATAAGTGTTGTCTAAACACTCCAAATTAAACCCGAACTCTTATAATTAGTCAAACGCATTAGATTGTTACATATTTTCACCCTAGAAAGAGTAACATAGCTGTTTACTGCTATAAATCAATGTTTTCTCGGGTTTAGCCTGTTTCGGGACAAAATGGGTATAATTGTTGTCTAAACACTCCAAATTTATCCCGAACTCTTACAATTAGTCAAATGCATTCGATTGTCACACATGTTGACCCCAGAAACACAAACAAAGCTGTTTACTGCTTTTAATCAATGTTTTCGCGGTTTTAGCCTGTTTTCTCGTTTTATGCCTGTTTTGGAACAAAATAGGTATAAGTGTTGTCTAAACACTCCAAATTAAACCCGAACTCTTATAATTAGTCAAACGCATTAGATTGTTGCATATTTTCACCCTAGAAAGAGTAACATAGCTGTTTACTGCTTGAAATCAATGTTTTCTCTGTTTTAGCTTGTTTTGGGATAAAATGGGTATAATTGTTGTCTAAACTCTCCAAATTCCTCCGAACCTTTACAATTAGTTAAATGCATTGGATTGTCACACATTTTGACACTAGAAACACAAACAAAGCTTTTTTCTGCTTTGAATTAATGTTTTCTCGATTTTAGCCTGTTTTCTCGTTTTAAGCCTATTTTGGAACAAAATAGGTATAAGTGTTGTCTAAACACTCCAAATTAAACCGAACTCTTATAATTAGTCAAACGCATTAGATTGTTGCATATTTTCACCCTAGAAAGAGTAACATAACTGTTTACTGCTTTAAATCAATGTTTTCTCGGTTTTAGCCTGTTTTGGGACAAAATGGGTATAATTGTTGTGTAAACACTCCAAATTCCTCCCGAACTCTTAAATATAGTTAAATGCATTGGATTGTCACACATTTTGACACTAGAAACACAAACAAAGCTTTTAACTGCTTCGAATTAATGTTTACTCGGTTTTAGCCTATTTTCTCATTTTATGCCTGTTTTGGAACGAAATAGGTATAAGTGTTGTCTAAACACTCCAATTTCAACCCGAACTCTTATAATTAGTCAAATGCATTAGATTGTTACATATTTTGACCATAGAAAGAGTAACATAGCTGTTTACTGCTTTAAATCAATATTTTCTCGGGTTTAGCCTGTTTCGGGACAAAATGAGTATAATTGTTGTCTAAACACTCCAAATTCATCCCGAGCTCTTACAGTTAGTCAAATGCATTGGATTATTACATTTTTTGACCCTAGGAACAGTAAACAAAGCTGTCTATTTCTTCGAATTAATGTTTTCTTGTTTTTAGCCTGTTTTCTTGTTTTAAGCCTGTTTCGGGACAAAATGAGTATAATTGCTGTCTAAACACTCCAAATTCATCCCGAGCTCTTACAATTAGTCAAATGCATCGGATTATTACATATTTTGACCCTAGGAACAGTAAACAAAGCTGTCTATTTCTTCGGATTAATGTTTTCTTGTTTTTAGCCTGTTTTCTTGTTTTAAGCCTGTTTCGGGACAAAATGAGTATAATTGTTGTCTAAACACTCCAAATTCATCCCGAACTCTTACAATTAGTCAAATGCATTCGATTGTCACACATGTTGACCCCAGAAACACAAACAAAGCTGTTTACTGCTTTTAATCAATGTTTTTGCGATTTTAGCCTGTTTTTGCGATTTTAGCCTGTTTTCTCGTTTTAAGCCTGTTTTTGGAACAAAATAGGTATTAGTGTTGTCTAAAAACTCCAAACTAAACCTGAACTCTTATAATTAGTCAAACACATTAGATTGTTGCATATTTTCACCCTAGAAAGAGTAACATAGCTGTTTACTGCTTTAAATCAATGTTTTCTTGGGTTTAGCGTGTTTCGGGACAAAATGAGTATAATTGTTGTCTAAACACTCCAAATTCATCCCGAACTCTTACAAATAGTCAAATGCATTCGATTGTCACACATGTTGACCCCAGAAACACAAACAAAGCTGTTTACTGCTTTTAATCAATGTTTTCGCGGTTTTAGCCTGTTTTCTCGGTTTAAGCCTGTTTTGGAACAAAATAGGTATAAGTGTTGTCTAAACACTCCAAATTACACCCGAACTCTTATAATTAGTCAAACGCATTAGATTGTTGCATACTTTTACCCTAGAAAGAGTAACATAGCTGCTTACTGCTTTAAATCAATGTTTTCTCTGTTTTAGCCTGTTTTGGGACAAAATGGGTATAATTGTTGTCTAAACACTCCAAATTCCTTCCGAACTCTTACAAATAGTTAAATGCATTGGATTGTCACACATTTTTACACTAGAAACACAAACAAATCTGTTTGCTACTTCGAATTAATGTTTACTCGGTTTTAGCCTCTTTTCTCGTTTTATGCCTGTTTTGGAACAAAATTGGTATAAGTGTTGTCTAAACACTCCAAATTAAACCCGAACTCTTATAATTAGTCAAACGCATTAGATTGTTACATATTTTCACCCTAGAAAGAGTAACATAGCTGTTTACTGCTATAAATCAATGTTTTCTCGGGTTTAGCCTGTTTCGGGACAAAATGGGTATAATTGTTGTCTAAACACTCCAAATTTATCCCGAACTCTTACAATTAGTCAAATGCATTCGATTGTCACACATGTTGACCCCAGAAACACAAACAAAGCTGTTTACTGCTTTTAATCAATGTTTTCGCGGTTTTAGCCTGTTTTCTCGTTTTATGCCTGTTTTGGAACAAAATAGGTATAAGTGTTGTCTAAACACTCCAAATTAAACCCGAACTCTTATAATTAGTCAAACGCATTAGATTGTTGCATATTTTCACCCTAGAAAGAGTAACATAGCTGTTTACTGCTTGAAATCAATGTTTTCTCTGTTTTAGCTTGTTTTGGGATAAAATGGGTATAATTGTTGTCTAAACACTCCAAATTCCTCCGAACCTTTACAATTAGTTAAATGCATTGGATTGTCACACATTTTGACACTAGAAACACAAACAAAGCTTTTTTCTGCTTTGAATTAATGTTTTCTCGATTTTAGCCTGTTTTCTCGTTTTAAGCCTATTTTGGAACAAAATAGGTATAAGTGTTGTCTAAACACTCCAAATTAAACCGAACTCTTATAATTAGTCAAACGCATTAGATTTTTGCATATTTTCACCCTAGAAAGAGTAACATAACTGTTTACTGCTTTAAATCAATGTTTTCTCGGTTTTAGCCTGTTTTGGGACAAAATGGGTATAATTGTTGTGTAAACACTCCAAATTCCTCCCGAACTCTTACAAATAGTTAAATGCATTGGATTGTCACACATTTTGACACTAGAAACACAAACAAAGCTTTTAACTGCTTCGAATTAATGTTTACTCGGTTTTAGCCTATTTTCTCATTTTATGCCTGTTTTGGAACGAAATAGGTATAAGTGTTGTCTAAACACTCCAATTTCAACCCGAACTCTTATAATTAGTCAAATGCATTAGATTGTTACATATTTTGACCATAGAAAGAGTAACATAGCTGTTTACTGCTTTAAATCAATATTTTCTCGGGTTTAGCCTGTTTCGGGACAAAATGAGTATAATTGTTGTCTAAACACTCCAAATTCATCCCGAGCTCTTACAGTTAGTCAAATGCATTGGATTATTACATTTTTTGACCCTAGGAACAGTAAACAAAGCTGTCTATTTCTTCGAATTAATGTTTTCTTGTTTTTAGCCTGTTTTCTTGTTTTAAGCCTGTTTCGGGACAAAATGAGTATAATTGCTGTCTAAACACTCCAAATTCATCCCGAGCTCTTACAATTAGTCAAATGCATCGGATTATTACATATTTTGACCCTAGGAACAGTAAACAAAGCTGTCTATTTCTTCGGATTAATGTTTTCTTGTTTTTAGCCTGTTTTCTTGTTTTAAGCCTGTTTCGGGACAAAATGAGTATAATTGTTGTCTAAACACTCCAAATTCATCCCGAACTCTTACAATTAGTCAAATGCATTCGATTGTCACACATGTTGACCCCAGAAACACAAACAAAGCTGTTTACTGCTTTTAATCAATGTTTTTGCGATTTTAGCCTGTTTTTGCGATTTTAGCCTGTTTTCTCGTTTTAAGCCTGTTTTTGGAACAAAATAGGTATTAGTGTTGTCTAAAAACTCCAAACTAAACCTGAACTCTTATAATTAGTCAAACACATTAGATTGTTGCATATTTTCACCCTAGAAAGAGTAACATAGCTGTTTACTGCTTTAAATCAATGTTTTCTTGGGTTTAGCGTGTTTCGGGACAAAATGAGTATAATTGTTGTCTAAACACTCCAAATTCATCCCGAACTCTTACAAATAGTCAAATGCATTCGATTGTCACACATGTTGACCCCAGAAACACAAACAAAGCTGTTTACTGCTTTTAATCAATGTTTTCGCGGTTTTAGCCTGTTTTCTCGGTTTAAGCCTGTTTTGGAACAAAATAGGTATAAGTGTTGTCTAAACACTCCAAATTACACCCGAACTCTTATAATTAGTCAAACGCATTAGATTGTTGCATACTTTTACCCTAGAAAGAGTAACATAGCTGCTTACTGCTTTAAATCAATGTTTTCTCTGTTTTAGCCTGTTTTGGGACAAAATGGGTATAATTGTTGTCTAAACACTCCAAATTCCTTCCGAACTCTTACAAATAGTTAAATGCATTGGATTGTCACACATTTTTACACTAGAAACACAAACAAATCTGTTTGCTACTTCGAATTAATGTTTACTCGGTTTTAGCCTCTTTTCTCGTTTTATGCCTGTTTTGGAACAAAATTGGTATAAGTGTTGTCTAAACACTCCAAATTAAACCCGAACTCTTATAATTAGTCAAACGCATTAGATTGTTACATATTTTCACCCTAGAAAGAGTAACATAGCTGTTTACTGCTATAAATCAATGTTTTCTCGGGTTTAGCCTGTTTCGGGACAAAATGGGTATAATTGTTGTCTAAACACTCCAAATTTATCCCGAACTCTTACAATTAGTCAAATGCATTCGATTGTCACACATGTTGACCCCAGAAACACAAACAAAGCTGTTTACTGCTTTTAATCAATGTTTTCGCGGTTTTAGCCTGTTTTCTCGTTTTATGCCTGTTTTGGAACAAAATAGGTATAAGTGTTGTCTAAACACTCCAAATTAAACCCGAACTCTTATAATTAGTCAAACGCATTAGATTGTTGCATATTTTCACCCTAGAAAGAGTAACATAGCTGTTTACTGCTTGAAATCAATGTTTTCTCTGTTTTAGCTTGTTTTGGGATAAAATGGGTATAATTGTTGTCTAAACACTCCAAATTCCTCCGAACCTTTACAATTAGTTAAATGCATTGGATTGTCACACATTTTGACACTAGAAACACAAACAAAGCTTTTTTCTGCTTTGAATTAATGTTTTCTCGATTTTAGCCTGTTTTCTCGTTTTAAGCCTATTTTGGAACAAAATAGGTATAAGTGTTGTCTAAACACTCCAAATTAAACCGAACTCTTATAATTAGTCAAACGCATTAGATTTTTGCATATTTTCACCCTAGAAAGAGTAACATAACTGTTTACTGCTTTAAATCAATGTTTTCTCGGTTTTAGCCTGTTTTGGGACAAAATGGGTATAATTGTTGTGTAAACACTCCAAATTCCTCCCGAACTCTTACAAATAGTTAAATGCATTGGATTGTCACACATTTTGACACTAGAAACACAAACAAAGCTTTTAACTGCTTCGAATTAATGTTTACTCGGTTTTAGCCTATTTTCTCATTTTATGCCTGTTTTGGAACGAAATAGGTATAAGTGTTGTCTAAACACTCCAATTTCAACCCGAACTCTTATAATTAGTCAAATGCATTAGATTGTTACATATTTTGACCATAGAAAGAGTAACATAGCTGTTTACTGCTTTAAATCAATATTTTCTCGGGTTTAGCCTGTTTCGGGACAAAATGAGTATAATTGTTGTCTAAACACTCCAAATTCATCCCGAGCTCTTACAGTTAGTCAAATGCATTGGATTATTACATTTTTTGACCCTAGGAACAGTAAACAAAGCTGTCTATTTCTTCGAATTAATGTTTTCTTGTTTTTAGCCTGTTTTCTTGTTTTAAGCCTGTTTCGGGACAAAATGAGTATAATTGCTGTCTAAACACTCCAAATTCATCCCGAGCTCTTACAATTAGTCAAATGCATCGGATTATTACATATTTTGACCCTAGGAACAGTAAACAAAGCTGTCTATTTCTTCGGATTAATGTTTTCTTGTTTTTAGCCTGTTTTCTTGTTTTAAGCCTGTTTCGGGACAAAATGAGTATAATTGTTGTCTAAACACTCCAAATTCATCCCGAACTCTTACAATTAGTCAAATGCATTCGATTGTCACACATGTTGACCCCAGAAACACAAACAAAGCTGTTTACTGCTTTTAATCAATGTTTTTGCGATTTTAGCCTGTTTTTGCGATTTTAGCCTGTTTTCTCGTTTTAAGCCTGTTTTTGGAACAAAATAGGTATTAGTGTTGTCTAAAAACTCCAAACTAAACCTGAACTCTTATAATTAGTCAAACACATTAGATTGTTGCATATTTTCACCCTAGAAAGAGTAACATAGCTGTTTACTGCTTTAAATCAATGTTTTCTTGGGTTTAGCGTGTTTCGGGACAAAATGAGTATAATTGTTGTCTAAACACTCCAAATTCATCCCGAACTCTTACAAATAGTCAAATGCATTCGATTGTCACACATGTTGACCCCAGAAACACAAACAAAGCTGTTTACTGCTTTTAATCAATGTTTTCGCGGTTTTAGCCTGTTTTCTCGGTTTAAGCCTGTTTTGGAACAAAATAGGTATAAGTGTTGTCTAAACACTCCAAATTAAACCCGAACTCTTATAATTAGTCAAACGCATTAGATTGTTGCATACTTTTACCCTAGAAAGAGTAACATAGCTGCTTACTGCTTTAAATCAATGTTTTCTCTGTTTTAGCCTGTTTTGGGACAAAATGGGTATAATTGTTGTCTAAACACTCCAAATTCCTTCCGAACTCTTACAAATAGTTAAATGCATTGGATTGTCACACATTTTTACACTAGAAACACAAACAAATCTGTTTGCTACTTCGAATTAATGTTTACTCGGTTTTAGCCTCTTTTCTCGTTTTATGCCTGTTTTGGAACAAAATTGGTATAAGTGTTGTCTAAACACTCCAAATTAAACCCGAACTCTTATAATTAGTCAAACGCATTAGATTGTTACATATTTTCACCCTAGAAAGAGTAACATAGCTGTTTACTGCTATAAATCAATGTTTTCTCGGGTTTAGCCTGTTTCGGGACAAAATGGGTATAATTGTTGTCTAAACACTCCAAATTTATCCCGAACTCTTACAATTAGTCAAATGCATTCGATTGTCACACATGTTGACCCCAGAAACACAAACAAAGCTGTTTACTGCTTTTAATCAATGTTTTCGCGGTTTTAGCCTGTTTTCTCGTTTTATGCCTGTTTTGGAACAAAATAGGTATAAGTGTTGTCTAAACACTCCAAATTAAACCCGAACTCTTATAATTAGTCAAACGCATTAGATTGTTGCATATTTTCACCCTAGAAAGAGTAACATAGCTGTTTACTGCTTGAAATCAATGTTTTCTCTGTTTTAGCTTGTTTTGGGATAAAATGGGTATAATTGTTGTCTAAACACTCCAAATTCCTCCGAACCTTTACAATTAGTTAAATGCATTGGATTGTCACACATTTTGACACTAGAAACACAAACAAAGCTTTTTTCTGCTTTGAATTAATGTTTTCTCGATTTTAGCCTGTTTTCTCGTTTTAAGCCTATTTTGGAACAAAATAGGTATAAGTGTTGTCTAAACACTCCAAATTAAACCGAACTCTTATAATTAGTCAAACGCATTAGATTTTTGCATATTTTCACCCTAGAAAGAGTAACATAACTGTTTACTGCTTTAAATCAATGTTTTCTCGGTTTTAGCCTGTTTTGGGACAAAATGGGTATAATTGTTGTGTAAACACTCCAAATTCCTCCCGAACTCTTACAAATAGTTAAATGCATTGGATTGTCACACATTTTGACACTAGAAACACAAACAAAGCTTTTAACTGCTTCGAATTAATGTTTACTCGGTTTTAGCCTATTTTCTCATTTTATGCCTGTTTTGGAACAAAATAGGTATAAGTGTTGTCTAAACACTCCAATTTCAACCCGAACTCTTATAATTAGTCAAATGCATTAGATTGTTACATATTTTGACCATAGAAAGAGTAACATAGCTGTTTACTGCTTTAAATCAATATTTTCTCGGGTTTAGCCTGTTTCGGGACAAAATGAGTATAATTGTTGTCTAAACACTCCAAATTCATCCCGAGCTCTTACAGTTAGTCAAATGCATTGGATTATTACATTTTTGACCCTAGGAACAGTAAACAAAGCTGTCTATTTCTTCGAATTAATGTTTTCTTGTTTTTAGCCTGTTTTCTTGTTTTAAGCCTGTTTCGGGACAAAATGAGTATAATTGCTGTCTAAACACTCCAAATTCATCCCGAGCTCTTACAATTAGTCAAATGCATCGGATTATTACATATTTTGACCCTAGGAACAGTAAACAAAGCTGTCTATTTCTTCGGATTAATGTTTTCTTGTTTTTAGCCTGTTTTCTTGTTTTAAGCCTGTTTCGGGACAAAATGAGTATAATTGTTGTCTAAACACTCCAAATTCATCCCGAACTCTTACAATTAGTCAAATGCATTCGATTGTCACACATGTTGACCCCAGAAACACAAACAAAGCTGTTTACTGCTTTTAATCAATGTTTTTGCGATTTTAGCCTGTTTTCTCGTTTTAAGCCTGTTTTTGGAACAAAATAGGTATTAGTGTTGTCTAAAAACTCCAAACTAAACCTGAACTCTTATAATTAGTCAAACACATTAGATTGTTGCATATTTTCACCCTAGAAAGAGTAAAATAGCTGTTTACTGCTTTAAATCAATGTTTTCTTGGGTTTAGCCTGTTTCGGGACAAAATGAGTATAATTGTTGTCTAAACACTCCAAATTCATCCCGAACTCTTACAATTAGTCAAATGCATTCGATTGTCACACATGTTGACCCCAGAAACACAAAAAAGCTGTTTACTGCTTTTAATCAATGTTTTCGCGGTTTTAGCCTGTTTTCTCGGTTTAAGCCTGTTTTGGAACAAAATAGGTATAAGTGTTGTCTAAACACTCCAAATTAAACCCGAACTCTTATAATTAGTCAAGCGCATTAGATTGTTGCATACTTTCATCCTAGAAAGAGTAACATAGCTGTTTACTGCTTTAAATCAATGTTTTCTCTGTTTTAGGCTGTTTTGGGACAAAATGGGTATAATTGTTGTCTAAACACTCCAAATTCCTTCCGAACTCTTACAAATAGTTAAATGCATTGGATTGTCACACATTTTTACACTAGAAACACAAACAAATCTGTTTATTACTTCGAATTAATGTTTACTTGGTTTTAGCCTGTTTTCTCGTTTTATGCCTGTTTTGGAACAAAATTGGTATAAGTGTTGTCTAAACACTCGAAATTAAACCCGAACTCTTATAATTATTCAAAAGTATTAGATTGTTACATATTTTCACCCTAGAAAGAGTAACATAGCTGTTTACTGCTATAAATCAATGTTTTCTCGGGTTTAGCCTGTTTTGGGACAAAATGGGTATAAGTGTTGTCTAAACACTCCAAATTAAACCCGAACTCTTATAATTAGTCAAACGCATAAGATTGTTGCATATTTTCACCCAAGAAAGAGTAACATAACTGTTTACTGCTTTAAATCAATGTTTTCTCGGTTTTAGCCTGTTTTTGGACAAAATGGGTATAATTGTTGTGTAAACACTCCAAATTCCTCCCGAACTCTTACAAATAGTTAAAGGCATTGGATTGTCACACATTTTGACACTAGACACACAAACAAAGCTTTTAACTGCTTCGAATTAATGTTTACTCGGTTTTAGCCTGTTTTCTCGTTTTATGCCTGTTTTGGAACGAAATAGGTATAAGTGTTGTCTAAACACTCCAAATTCAACCCGAACTCTTATAATTAGTCAAATGCATTGGATTGTTACATATTTTGACCATAGAAAGAGTAACATAGCTGTTTACTGCTTTAAATCAATGTTTTCTCGGGTTTAGCCTGTTTTGGGACAAAATTGGTATAATTGTTGTCTAAACACTCCAACTTCATCCCGAGCAGTTACAATTAGTCAAATGCATTGGATTATTACATATTTTGACCCTAGGAACAGTAAACAAAGCTGTCTATTTCGTCGAATTAATGTTTTCTTGTTTTTCGCCTGTTTTCTTGTTTTAAGCCTGTTTCGGGACAAAATGAGTATAATTGTTGTCTAAACACTCCAAATTCATCCCGAACTCTTACAATTAGTCAAATGCATTCGATTGTCACACATGTTGACCCCAGAAACACAAACAAAGCTGTTTACTGCTTTTAATCAATGTTTTTGCGGTTTTAGCCTGTTTTCTCGTTTTAAGCCTGTTTTTGGAACAAAATAGGTATTAGTGTTGTCTAAACACTCCAAATTAAACCTGAACTCTTATAATTAGTCAAATGCATTAGATTGTTGCATATTTTCACCCTAGAAAGAGTAACATAGCTGTTTACTGCTTTAAATCAATGTTTTCTTGGGTTTAGCCTGTTTCGGGACAAAATGGGTATAATTGTTGTCTAAACACTCCAAATTCATCCCGAACTCTTACAATTAGTCAAATGCATTCGATTGTCACACATGTTGACCCCAGAAACACAAACAAAGCTGTTTACTGCTTTTAATCAATGTTTTCGCGGTTTTAGCCTGTTTTCTCGGTTTAAGCCTATTTTGGAACAAAATAGGTATAAGTGTTGTCTAAACACTCCAAATTAAACCCGAACTCTTATAATTAGTCAAACGCATTAGATTGTTGCATACTTTCACCCTAGAAAGAGTAACATAGCTGTTTACTGCTTTAAATCAATGTTTTCTCTGTTTTAGCCTGTTTTGGGACAAAATGGGTATAATTGTTGTGTAAACACTCCAAATTCCTTCCGAACTCTTACAAATAGTTAAATGCATTGGATTGTCACACATTTTTACACTAGAAACACAAACAAATCTGTTTACTACTTCGAATTAATGTTTACTCGATTTTAGCCTCTTTTCTCGTTTTATGCCTGTTTTGGAACAAAATTGGTATAAGTGTTGTCTAAACACTCCAAATTAAACCCGAACTCTTATAATTATTCAAACGCATTAGATTGTTACATATTTTCACCCTAGAAAGAGTAACATAGCTGTTTACTGCTATAAATCAATGTTTTCTCGGGTTTAGCCTGTTTCGGGACAAAATGGGTATAATTGTTGTCTAAACACTCCAAATTCCTTCCGAACTCTTACAAATAGTTAAATGCATTGGATTGTCACACATTTTTACACTAGAAACACAAACAAATCTGTTTACTACTTCGAATTAATGTTTACTTGGTTTTAGCCTGTTTTCTCGTTTTATGCCTGTTTTGGAACAAAATTGGTATAAGTGTTGTCTAAACACTCCAAATTAAACCCGAACTCTTATAATTATTCAAAAGTATTAGATTGTTACATATTTTCACCCTAGAAAGAGTAACATAGCTGTTTACTGCTATAAATCAATGTTTTCTCGGGTTTAGCCTGTTTTGGGACAAAATGGGTATAAGTGTTGTCTAAACACTCCAAATTAAACCCGAACTCTTATAATTAGTCAAACGCATAAGATTGTTGCATATTTTCACCCTAGAAAGAGTAACATAACTGTTTACTGCTTTAAATCAATGTTTTCTCGGTTTTAGCCTGTTTTGGGACAAAATGGGTATAATTGTTGTGTAAACACTCCAAATTCCTCCCGAACTCTTACAAATAGTTAAAGGCATTGGATTGTCACACATTTTGACACTAGACACACAAACAAAGCTTTTAACTGCTTCGAATTAATGTTTACTCGGTTTTAGCCTGTTTTCTCGTTTTATGCCTGTTTTGGAACGAAATAGGTATAAGTGTTGTCTAAACACTCCAAATTCAACCCGAACTCTTATAATTAGTCAAATGCATTGGATTGTTACATATTTTGACCATAGAAAGAGTAACATAGCTGTTTACTGCTTTAAATCAATGTTTTCTCGGGTTTAGCCTGTTTTGGGACAAAATTGGTATAATTGTTGTCTAAACACTCCAACTTCATCCCGAGCTCTTACAATTAGTCAAATGCATTGGATTATTACATATTTTGACCCCAGGAACAGTAAACAAAGCTGTCTATTTCGTCGAATTAATGTTTTCTTGTTTTTCGCCTGTTTTCTTGTTTTAAGCCTGTTTCGGGACAAAATGAGTATAATTGTTGTCTAAACACTCCAAATTCATCCCGAACTCTTACAATTAGTCAAATGCATTCGATTGTCACACATGTTGACCCCAGAAACACAAACAAAGCTGTTTACTGCTTTTAATCAATGTTTTTGCGGTTTTAGCCTCTTTTCTCGTTTTATGCCTGTTTTTGGAACAAAATAGGTATTAGTGTTGTCTAAACACTCCAAATTAAACCTGAACTCCTATAATTAGTCAAACGCATTAGATTGTTGCATATTTTCACCCTAGAAAGAGTAACATAGCTGTTTACTGCTTTAAATCAATGTTTTCTTGGGTTTAGCATGTTTCGGGACAAAATGGGTATAATTGTTGTCTAAACACTCCAAATTCATCCCGAACTCTTACAGTTAGTCAAATGCATTCGATTGTCACACATGTTGACCCCAGAAACACAAACAAAGCTGTTTACTGCTTTTAATCAATGTTTTCGCGGTTTTAGCCTGTTTTCTCGGTTTAAGCCTATTTTGGAACAAAATAGGTATAAGTGTTGTCTAAACACTCCAAATTCAACCCGAACTCTTATAATTAGTCAAACGCATTAGATTGTTGCATACTTTCACCCTAGAAAGAGTAACATAGCTGTTTACTGCTTTAAATCAATGTTTTCTCTGTTTTAGCCTGTTTTGGGACAAAATGGGTATAATTGTTGTCTAAACACTCCAAATTCCTTCCGAACTCTTACAAATAGTTAAATGCATTGGATTGTCACACATTTTTACACTAGAAACACAAACAAATCTGTTTACTACTTCGAATTAATGTTTACTTGGTTTTAGCCTGTTTTCTCGTTTTATGCCTGTTTTGGAACAAAATTGGTATAAGTGTTGTCTAAACACTCCAAATTAAACCCGAACTCTTATAATTATTCAAAAGTATTAGATTGTTACATATTTTCACCCTAGAAAGAGTAACATAGCTGTTTACTGCTATAAATCAATGTTTTCTCGGTTTTAGCCTGTTTTGGGACAAAATGGGTATAATTGTTGTGTAAACACTCCAAATTAAACCCGAACTCTTACAAATAGTTAAAGGCATTGGATTGCCACACATTTTGACACTAGACACACAAACAAAGCTTTTAACTGCTTCGAATTAATGTTTACTCGGTTTTAGCCTGTTTTCTCGTTTTATGCCTGTTTTGGAACGAAATAGGTATAAGTGTTGTCTAAACACTCCAAATTCAACCCGAACTCTTATAATTAGTCAAATGCATTGGATTGTTACATATTTTGACCATAGAAAGAGTAACATAGTTGTTTACTGCTTTAAATCAATGTTTTCTCGGGTTTAGCCTGTTTTGGGACAAAATTGGTATAATTGTTGTCTAAACACTCCAACTTCATCCCGAGCTCTTACAATTAGTCAAATGCATTGGATTATTACATATTTTGACCCTAGGAACAGTAAACAAAGATGTCTATTTCGTCGAATTAATGTTTTCTTGTTTTTCGCCTGTATTCTTGTTTTAAGCCTGTTTCGGGACAAAATGAGTATAATTGTTGTCTAAACACTCCAAATTCATTCCAAACTCTTACAATTAGTCAAATGCATTCGATTGTCACACATGTTGACCCCAGAAACACAAAAAAGCTGTTTACTGCTTTTAATCAATGTTCTCGCGGTTTTAGCCTGTTTTCTCGTTTTAAGCCTGTTTTGGAACAAAATAGGTATAAGTGTTGTCTAAACACTCCAAATTAAACCTGAACTCTTATAATTAGTCAAACGCATTAGATTGTTGCATACTTTCACCCTAGAAAGAGTAACATAGCTGTTTACTGCTTTAAATCAATGTTTTCTCTGTTTTAGCCTGTTTTGGGACAAAATGGGTATAATTGTTGTCTAAACACTCCAAATTCCTTCCGAACTCTTACAAATAGTTAAATGCATTGGATTGTCACACATTTTTACACTAGAAACACAAACAAATCTGTTTACTACTTCGAATTAATGTTTACTTGGTTTTAGCCTGTTTTCTCGTTTTATGCCTGTTTTGGAACAAAATTGGTATAAGTGTTGTCTAAACACTCCAAATTAAACCCGAACTCTTATAATTATTCAAAAGTATTAGATTGTTACATATTTTCACCCTAGAAAGAGTAACATAGCTGTTTACTGCTATAAATCAATGTTTTCTCGGGTTTAGCCTTTTTTGGGACAAAATGGGTATAAGTGTTGTCTAAACACTCCAAAATAAACCCGAACTCTTATAATTAGTCAAACGCATAAGATTGTTGCATATTTTCACCCTAGAAAGAGTAACATAACTGTTTACTGCTTTAAATCAATGTTTTCTCGGTTTTAGCCTGTTTTGGGACAAAATGGATATAATTGTTGTGTAAACACTCCAAATTCCTCCCGAACTCTTACAAATAGTTAAAGGCATTGGATTGTCACACATTTTGAAACTAGACACGCAAACAAAGCTTTTAACTGCTTCGAATTAATGTTTACTCGGTTTTAGCCTGTTTTCTCGTTTTATGCCTGTTTTGGAACGAAATAGGTATAAGTGTTGTCTAAACACTCCAAATTCAACCCGAACTCTTATAATTAGTCAAATGCATTGGATTGTTACATATTTTGACCATAGAAAGAGTAACATAGTTGTTTACTGCTTTAAATCAATGTTTTCTCGGGTTTAGCCTGTTTTGGGACAAAATTGGTATAATTGTTGTCTAAACACTCCAACTTCATCCCGAGCTCTTACAATTAGTCAAATGCATTGGATTATTACATATTTTGACCCTAGGAACAGTAAACAAAGATGTCTATTTCGTCGAATTAATGTTTTCTTGTTTTTCGCCTGTATTCTTGTTTTAAGCCTGTTTCGGGACAAAATGAGTATAATTGTTGTCTAAACACTCCAAATTCATTCCAAACTCTTACAATTAGTCAAATGCATTCGATTGTCACACATGTTGACCCCAGAAACACAAAAAAGCTGTTTACTGCTTTTAATCAATGTTCTCGCGGTTTTAGCCTGTTTTCTCGTTTTAAGCCTGTTTTGGAACAAAATAGGTATAAGTGTTGTCTAAACACTCCAAATTAAACCTGAACTCTTATAATTAGTCAAACGCATTAGATTGTTGCATACTTTCACCCTAGAAAGAGTAACATAGCTGTTTACTGCTTTAAATCAATGTTTTCTCTGTTTTAGCCTGTTTTGGGACAAAATGGGTATAATTGTTGTCTAAACACTCCAAATTCCTTCCGAACTCTTACAAATAGTTAAATGCATTGGATTGTCACACATTTTTACACTAGAAACACAAACAAATCTGTTTACTACTTCGAATTAATGTTTACTTGGTTTTAGCCTGTTTTCTCGTTTTATGCCTGTTTTGGAACAAAATTGGTATAAGTGTTGTTTAAACACTCCAAATTAAACCCGAACTCTTATAATTATTCAAAAGTATTAGATTGTTACATATTTTCACCCTAGAAAGAGTAACATAGCTGTTTACTGCTATAAATCAATGTTTTCTCGGGTTTAGCCTGTTTTGGGACAAAATGGGTATAAGTGTTGTCTAAACACTCCAAATTAAACCCGAACTCTTATAATTAGTCAAACGCATAAGATTGTTGCATATTTTCACCCTAGAAAGAGTAACATAACTGTTTACTGCTTTAAATCAATGTTTTCTCGGTTTTAGCCTGTTTTGGGACAAAATGGATATAATTGTTGTGTAAACACTCCAAATTCCTCCCGAACTCTTACAAATAGTTAAAGGCATTGGATTGTCACACATTTTGAAACTAGACACGCAAACAAAGCTTTTAACTGCTTCGAATTAATGTTTACTCGGTTTTAGCCTGTTTTCTCGTTTTATGCCTGTTTTGGAACGAAATAGGTATAAGTGTTGTCTAAACACTCCAAATTCAACCCGAACTCTTATAATTAGTCAAATGCATTGGATTGTTACATATTTTGACCATAGAAAGAGTAACATAGCTGTTTACTGCTTTAAATCAATGTTTTCTCGGGTTTAGCCTGTTTTGGGACAAAATTGGTATAATTGTTGTCTAAACACTCCAACTTCATCCCGAGCTCTTACAATTAGTCAAATGCATTGGATTATTACATATTTTGACCCTAGGAACAGTAAACAAAGATGTCTATTTTCGTCGAATTAATGTTTTCTTGTTTTTCGCCTGTTTCGGGACAAAATGAGTATAATTGTTGTCTAAACACTCCAAATCATCCCAAACTCTTACAATTAGTCAAATGCATTCGATTGTCACACATGTTGACCCCAGAAACACAAACAAAGCTGTTTACTGCTTTTAATCAATGTTCTCGCGGTTTTAGCCTGTTTTCTCGTTTTAAGCCTGTTTTGGAACAAAATAGGTATAAGTGTTGTCTAAACACTCCAAATTAAACCTGAACTCTTATAATTAGTCAAACGCATTAGATTGTTGCATACTTTCACCCTAGAAAGAGTAACATAGCTGTTTACTGCTTTAAATCAATGTTTTCTCTGTTTTAGCCTGTTTTGGGACAAAATGGGTATAATTGTTGTCTAAACACTCCAAATTTCTTCCGAACTCTTACAAATAGTTAAATGCATTGGATTGTCACACATTTTTACACTAGAAACACAAACAAATCTGTTTACTACTTCGAATTAATGTTTACTTGGTTTTAGCCTGTTTTCTCGTTTTATGCCTGTTTTGGAACAAAATTGGTATAAGTGTTGTCTAAACACTCCAAATTAAACCCGAACTCTTATAATTATTCAAAAGTATTAGATTGTTACATATTTTCACCCTAGAAAGAGTAACATAGCTGTTTACTGCTATAAATCAATGTTTTCTCGGGTTTAGCCTGTTTTGGGACAAAATGGGTATAAGTGTTGTCTAAACACTCCAAATTAAACCCGAACTCTTATAATTAGTCAAACGCATAAGATTGTTGCATATTTTCACCCTAGAGAGAGTAACATAACTGTTTACTGCTTTAAATCAATGTTTTCTCGGTTTTAGCCTGTTTTGGGACAAAATGGGTATAATTGTTGTGTAAACACTCCAAATTCCTCCCGAACTCTTACAAATAGTTAAAGGCATTGGATTGTCACACATTTTGACACTAGACACACAAACAAAGCTTTTAACTGCTTCGAATTAATGTTTTCGCGGTTTTAGCCTGTTTTCTCGTTTTATGCCTGTTTTGGAACGAAATAGGTATAAGTGTTGTCTAAACACTCCAAATTCAACCCGAACTCTTATAATTAGTCAAATGCATTGGATTGTTACATATTTTGACCATAGAAAGAGTAACATAGCTGTTTACTGCTTTAAATCAATGTTTTCTCGGGTTTAGCCTGTTTTGGGAAAAAATTGGTATAATTGTTGTCTAAACACTCCAACTTCATCCCGAGCTCTTACAATTAGTCAAATGCATTGGATTATTACATATTTTGACCCTAGGAACAGTAAACAAAGCCGACTATTTCGTCGAATTAATGTTTTCTTGTTTTTCGCCTGTTTTCTTGTTTTAAGCCTGTTTCGGGACAAAATGAGTATAATTGTTGTCTAAACACTCCAAATTCATCCCGAACTCTTACAATTAGTCAAATGCATTCGATTGTCACACATGTTGACCCCAGAAACACAAACAAAGCTGTTTACTGCTTTTAATCAATGTTTTTGCGGTTTTAGCCTGTTTTCTCGTTTTAAGCCTGTTTTTGGAACAAAATAGGTATTAGTGTTGTCTAAACACTCCAAATTAAACCTGAACTCTTATAATTAGTCAAACGCATTAGATTGTTGCATATTTTCACCCTAGAAAGAGTAACATAGCTGTTTACTGCTTTAAATCAATGCTTTCTTGGGTTTAGCCTGTTTCGGGACAAAATGGGTATAATTGTTGTCTAAACACTCCAAATTCATCCCGAACTCTTACAATTAGTCAAATGCATTCGATTGTCACACATGTTGACCCCAGAAACACAAACAAAGCTGTTTACTGCTTTTAATCAATGTTTTCGCGGTTTTAGCCTGTTTTCTCGGTTTAAGCCTATTTTGGAACAAAATAGGTATAAGTGTTGTCTAAACACTCCAAATTAAACCCGAACTCTTATAATTAGTCAAACGCATTAGATTGTTGCATACTTTCACCCTAGAAAGAGTAACATAGCTGTTTACTGCTTTAAATCAATGTTTTCTCTGTTTTAGCCTGTTTTGGGACAAAATGGGTATAATTGTTGTGTAAACACTCCAAATTCCTTCCGAACTCTTACAAATAGTTAAATGCATTGGATTGTCACACATTTTTACACTAGAAACACAAACAAATCTGTTTACTACTTCGAATTAATGTTTACTCGGTTTTAGCTTCTTTTCTCGTTTTATGCCTGTTTTGGAACAAAATTGGTATAAGTGTTGTCTAAACACTCCAAATTAAACCCGAACTCTTATAATTATTCAAACGCATTAGATTGTTACATATTTTCACCCTAGAAAGAGTAACATAGCTGTTTACTGCTATAAATCAATGTTTTCTCGGGTTTAGCCTGTTTCGGGACAAAATGGGTATAATTGTTGTCTAAACACTCCAAATTCCTTCCGAACTCTTACAAATAGTTAAATGCATTGGATTGTCACACATTTTTACACTAGAAACACAAACAAATCTGTTTACTACTTCGAATTAATGTTTACTTGGTTTTAGCCTGTTTTCTCGTTTTATGCCTGTTTTGGAACAAAATTGGTATAAGTGTTGTCTAAACACTCCAAATTAAACCCGAACTCTTATAATTATTCAAAAGTATTAGATTGTTACATATTTTCACCCTAGAAAGAGTAACATAGCTGTTTACTGCTTTAAATCAATGTTTTCTCTGTTTTAGCCTGTTTTGGGACAAAATGGGTATAATTGTTGTGTAAACACTCCAAATTCCTTCCGAACTCTTACAAATAGTTAAAGGCATTGGATTGTCACACATTTTGACACTAGACACACAAACAAAGCTTTTAACTGCTTCGAATTAATGTTTACTCGGTTTTAGCCTGTTTTCTCGTTTTATGCCTGTTTTGGAACGAAATAGGTATAAGTGTTGTCTAAACACTCCAAATTAAACCCGAACTCTTATAATTATTCAAACGCATTAGATTGTTACATATTTTCACCCTAGAAAGAGTAACATAGCTGTTTACTGCTATAAATCAATGTTTTCTCGGGTTTAGCCGGTTTCGGGACAAAATGGGTATAATTGTTGTCTAAACACTCCAAATTCATCCCGAACTCTTACAATTACTCAAATGCATTCGATTGTCACACATGTTGACCCCAGAAACACAAACAAAGCTGTTTACTGCTTTTAATCAATGTTTTCGCGGTTTTAGCCTGTTTTCTCGGTTTAAGCCTATTTTGGAACAAAATAGGTATAAGTGTTGTCTAAACACTCCAAATTAAACGCGAACTCTTATAATTAGTCAAACGCATAAGATTGTTGCATATTTTCACCCTAGAAAGAGTAACATAACTGTTTACTGCTTTAAATCAATGTTTTCTCGGTTTTAGCCTGTTTTGGGACAAAATGGGTATAATTGTTGTGTAAACACTCCAAATTCCTCCCGAACTCTTACAAATAGTTAAAGGCATTGGATTGTCACACATTTTGACACTAGACACACAAACAAAGCTTTTAACTGCTTCGAATTAATGTTTACTCGGTTTTAGCCTGTTTTCTCGTTTTATGCCTGTTTTGGAACGAAATAGGTATAAGTGTTGTCTAAACACTCCAAATTCAACCCGAACTCTTATAATTAGTCAAATGCATTGGATTGTTACATATTTTGACCATAGAAAGAGTAACATAGCTGTTTACTGCTTTAAATCAATATTTTCTCGGGTTTAGCCTGTTTTGGGACAAAATGAGTATAATTGTTGTCTAAACACTCCGAATTCATCCCGAGCTCTTACAGTTAGTCAAATGCATTGGATTATTACATATTTTGACCCTAGGAACAGTAAACAAAGCTGTCAATTTCTTCGAATTAATGTTTTCTTGTTTTTCGCCTGTTTTCTTGTTTTAAGCCTGTTTCGGGACAAAATGAGTATAATTGTTGTCTAAACACTCCAAATTAATCCCGAACTCTTACAATTAGTCAAATGCATTGGATTGTCACACATTTTGACACTAGACACACAAACAAAGCTTTTAACTGCTTCGAATTAATGTTTTCGCGGTTTTAGCCTGTTTTCTCGTTTTATGCCTGTTTTGGAACGAAATAGGTATAAGTGTTGTCTAAACACTCCAAATTCAACCCGAACTCTTATAATTAGTCAAATGCATTGGATTGTTACATATTTTGACCATAGAAAGAGTAACATAGCTGTTTACTGCTTTAAATCAATGTTTTCTCGGGTTTAGCCTGTTTTGGGACAAAATTGGTATAATTGTTGTCTAAACACTCCAACTTCATCCCGAGCTCTTACAATTAGTCAAATGCATTGGATTATTACATATTTTGACCCTAGGAACAGTAAACAAAGCCGACTATTTCGTCGAATTAATGTTTTCTTGTTTTTCGCCTGTTTTCTTGTTTTAAGCCTGTTTCGGGACAAAATGAGTATAATTGTTGTCTAAACACTCCAAATTCATCCCGAACTCTTACAATTAGTCAAATGCATTCGATTGTCACACATGTTGACCCCAGAAACACAAACAAAGCTGTTTACTGCTTTTAATCAATGTTTTTGCGGTTTTAGCCTGTTTTCTCGTTTTAAGCCTGTTTTTGGAACAAAATAGGTATTAGTGTTGTCTAAACACTCCAAATTAAACCTGAACTCTTATAATTAGTCAAACGCATTAGATTGTTGCATATTTTCACCCTAGAAAGAGTAACATAGCTGTTTACTGCTTTAAATCAATGTTTTCTTGGGTTTAGCCTGTTTCGGGACAAAATGGGTATAATTGTTGTCTAAACACTCCAAATTCATCCCGAACTCTTACAATTAGTCAAATGCATTCGATTGTCACACATGTTGACCCCAGAAACACAAACAAAGCTGTTTACTGCTTTTAATCAATGTTTTCGCGGTTTTAGCCTGTTTTCTCGGTTTAAGCCTATTTTGGAACAAAATAGGTATAAGTGTTGTCTAAACACTCCAAATTAAACCCGAACTCTTATAATTAGTCAAACGCATTAGATTGTTGCATACTTTCACCCTAGAAAGAGTAACATAGCTGTTTACTGCTTTAAATCAATGTTTTCTCTGTTTTAGCCTGTTTTGGGACAAAATGGGTATAATTGTTGTGTAAACACTCCAAATTCCTTCCGAACTCTTACAAATAGTTAAATGCATTGGATTGTCACACATTTTTACACTAGAAACACAAACAAATCTGTTTACTACTTCGAATTAATGTTTACTCGGTTTTAGCCTCTTTTCTCGTTTTATGCCTGTTTTGGAACAAAATTGGTATAAGTGTTGTCTAAACACTCCAAATTAAACCCGAACTCTTATAATTATTCAAACGCATTAGATTGTTACATATTTTCACCCTAGAAAGAGTAACATAGCTGTTTACTGCTATAAATCAATGTTTTCTCGGGTTTAGCCTGTTTCGGGACAAAATGGGTATAATTGTTGTCTAAACACTCCAAATTCCTTCCGAACTCTTACAAATAGTTAAATGCATTGGATTGTCACACATTTTTACACTAGAAACACAAAAAAATCTGTTTACTACTTCGAATTAATGTTTACTTGGTTTTAGCCTGTTTTCTCGTTTTATGCCTGTTTTGGAACAAAATTGGTATAAGTGTTGTCTAAACACTCCAAATTAAACCCGAACTCTTATAATTATTCAAAAGTATTAGATTGTTACATATTTTCACCCTAGAAAGAGTAACATAGCTGTTTACTGCTATAAATCAATGTTTTCTCGGGTTTAGCCTAATTCGGGACAAAATGGGTATAATTGTTGTGTAAACACTCCAAATTCCTTCCGAACTCTTACAAATAGTTAAAGGCATTGGATTGTCACACATTTTGACACTAGACACACAAACAAAGCTTTTAACTGCTTCGAATTAATGTTTACTCGGTTTTAGCCTGTTTTCTCGTTTTATGCCTGTTTTGGAACGAAATAGGTATAAGTGTTGTCTAAACACTCCAAATTAAACCCGAACTCTTATAATTATTCAAACGCATTAGATTGTTACATATTTTCACCCTAGAAAGAGTAACATAGCTGTTTACTGCTATAAATCAATGTTTTCTCGGGTTTAGCCTGTTTCGGGACAAAATGGGTATAATTGTTGTCTAAACACTCCAAATTCATCCCGAACTCTTACAATTAGTCAAATGCATTCGATTGTCACACATGTTGACCCCAGAAACACAAACAAAGCTGTTTACTGCTTTTAATCAATGTTTTCGCGGTTTTAGCCTGTTTTCTCGGTTTAAGCCTATTTTGGAACAAAATAGGTATAAGTGTTGTCTAAACACTCCAAATTAAACGCGAACTCTTATAATTAGTCAAACGCATAAGGTTGTTGCATATTTTCACCCTAGAAAGAGTAACATAACTGTTTACTGCTTTAAATCAATGTTTTCTCGGTTTTAGCCTGTTTTGGGACAAAATGGGTATAATTGTTGTGTAAACACTCCAAATTCCTCCCGAACTCTTACAAATAGTTAAAGGCATTGGATTGTCACACATTTTGACACTAGACACACAAACAAAGCTTTTAACTGCTTCGAATTAATGTTTACTCGGTTTTAGCCTGTTTTCTTGTTTTATGCCTGTTTTGGAACGAAATAGGTATAAGTGTTGTCTAAACACTCCAAATTCAACCCGAACTCTTATAATTAGTCAAATGCATTGGATTGTTACATATTTTGACCATAGAAAGAGTAACATAGCTGTTTACTGCTTTAAATCAATGTTTTCTCGGGTTTAGCCTGTTTTGGGACAAAATTGGTATAATTGTTGTCTAAACACTCCAACTTCATCCCGAGCTCTTACAATTAGTCAAATGCATTGGATTATTACATATTTTGACCCCAGGAACAGTAAACAAAGCTGTCTATTTCGTCGAATTAATGTTTTCTTGTTTTTCGCCTGTTTTCTTGTTTTAAGCCTGTTTCGGGACAAAATGAGTATAATTGTTGTCTAAACACTCCAAATTCATCCCGAACTCTTACAATTAGTCAAATGCATTCGATTGTCACACATGTTGACCCCAGAAACACAAACAAAGCTGTTTACTGCTTTTAATCAATGTTTTTGCGGTTTTAGCCTCTTTTCTCGTTTTATGCCTGTTTTTGGAACAAAATAGGTATTAGTGTTGTCTAAACACTCCAAATTAAATCTGAACTCTTATAATTAGTCAAACGCATTAGATTGTTGCATATTTTCACCCTAGAAAGAGTAACATAGCTGTTTACTGCTTTAAATCAATGTTTTCTTGGGTTTAGCATGTTTCGGGACAAAATGGGTATAATTGTTGTCTAAACACTCCAAATTCATCCCGAACTCTTACAGTTAGTCAAATGCATTCGATTGTCACACATGTGGACCCCAGAAACACAAACAAAGCTGTTTACTGCTTTTAATCAATGTTTTCGCGGTTTTAGCCTGTTTTCTCGGTTTAAGCCTATTTTGGAACAAAATAGGTATAAGTGTTGTCTAAACACTCCAAATTCAACCCGAACTCTTATAATTAGTCAAACGCATTAGATTGTTGCATACTTTCACCCTAGAAAGAGTAACATAGCTGTTTACTGCTTTAAATCAATGTTTTCTCTGTTTTAGCCTGTTTTGGGACAAAATGGGTATAATTGTTGTCTAAACACTCCAAATTCCTTCCGAACTCTTACAAATAGTTAAATGCATTGGATTGTCACACATTTTTACACTAGAAACACAAACAAATCTGTTTACTACTTCGAATTAATGTTTACTTGGTTTTAGCCTGTTTTCTCGTTTTATGCCTGTTTTGGAACAAAATTGGTATAAGTGTTGTCTAAACACTCCAAATTAAACCCGAACTCTTATAATTATTCAAAAGTATTAGATTGTTACATATTTTCACCCTAGAAAGAGTAACATAGCTGTTTACTGCTATAAATCAATGTTTTCTCGGTTTTAGCCTGTTTTGGGACAAAATGGGTATAATTGTTGTGTAAACACTCCAAATTAAACCCGAACTCTTACAAATAGTTAAAGGCATTGGATTGCCACACATTTTGACACTAGACACACAAACAAAGCTTTTAACTGCTTCGAATTAATGTTTACTCGGTTTTAGCCTGTTTTCTCGTTTTATGCCTGTTTTGGAACGAAATAGGTATAAGTGTTGTCTAAACACTCCAAATTCAACCCGAACTCTTATAATTAGTCAAATGCATTGGATTGTTACATATTTTGACCATAGAAAGAGTAACATAGTTGTTTACTGCTTTAAATCAATGTTTTCTCGGGTTTAGCCTGTTTTGGGACAAAATTGGTATAATTGTTGTCTAAACACTCCAACTTCATCCCGAGCTCTTACAATTAGTCAAATGCATTGGATTATTACATATTTTGACCCTAGGAACAGTAAACAAAGATGTCTATTTCGTCGAATTAATGTTTTCTTGTTTTTCGCCTGTATTCTTGTTTTAAGCCTGTTTCGGGACAAAATGAGTATAATTGTTGTCTAAACACTCCAAATTCATTCCAAACTCTTACAATTAGTCAAATGCATTCGATTGTCACACATGTTGACCCCAGAAACACAAAAAAGCTGTTTACTGCTTTTAATCAATGTTCTCGCGGTTTTAGCCTGTTTTCTCGTTTTAAGCCTGTTTTGGAACAAAATAGGTATAAGTGTTGTCTAAACACTCCAAATTAAACCTGAACTCTTATAATTAGTCAAACGCATTAGATTGTTGCATACTTTCACCCTAGAAAGAGTAACATAGCTGTTTACTGCTTTAAATCAATGTTTTCTCTGTTTTAGCCTGTTTTGGGACAAAATGGGTATAATTGTTGTCTAAACACTCCAAATTTCTTCCGAACTCTTACAAATAGTTAAATGCATTGGATTGTCACACATTTTTACACTAGAAACACAAACAAATCTGTTTACTACTTCGAATTAATGTTTACTTGGTTTTAGCCTGTTTTCTCGTTTTATGCCTGTTTTGGAACAAAATTGGTATAAGTGTTGTCTAAACACTCCAAATTAAACCCGAACTCTTATAATTATTCAAAAGTATTAGATTGTTACATATTTTCACCCTAGAAAGAGTAACATAGCTGTTTACTGCTATAAATCAATGTTTTCTCGGGTTTAGCCTGTTTTGGGACAAAATGGGTATAAGTGTTGTCTAAACACTCCAAATTAAACCTGAACTCTTATAATTAGTCAAACGCATTAGATTGTTGCATATTTTCACCCTAGAAAGAGTAACATAGCTGTTTACTGCTTTAAATCAATGTTTTCTTGGGTTTAGCCTGTTTCGGGACAAAATGGGTATAATTGTTGTCTAAACACTCCAAATTCATCCCGAACTCTTACAATTAGTCAAATGCATTCGATTGTCACACATGTTGACCCCAGAAACACAAACAAAGCTGTTTACTGCTTTTAATCAATGTTTTCGCGGTTTTAGCCTGTTTTCTCGGTTTAAGCCTATTTTGGAACAAAATAGGTATAAGTGTTGTCTAAACACTCCAAATTAAACCCGAACTCTTATAATTAGTCAAACGCATTAGATTGTTGCATACTTTCACCCTAGAAAGAGTAACATAGCTGTTTACTGCTTTAAATCAATGTTTTCTCTGTTTTAGCCTGTTTTGGGACAAAATGGGTATAATTGTTGTGTAAACACTCCAAATTCCTTCCGAACTCTTACAAATAGTTAAATGCATTGGATTGTCACATATTTTTACACTAGAAACACAAACAAATCTGTTTACTACTTCGAATTAATGTTTACTCGGTTTTAGCCTCTTTTCTCGTTTTATGCCTGTTTTGGAACAAAATTGGTATAAGTGTTGTCTAAACACTCCAAATTAAACCCGAACTCTTATAATTATTCAAACGCATTAGATTGTTACATATTTTCACCCTAGAAAGAGTAACATAGCTGTTTACTGCTATAAATCAATGTTTTCTCGGGTTTAGCCTGTTTCGGGACAAAATGGGTATAATTGTTGTCTAAACACTCCAAATTCCTTCCGAACTCTTACAAATAGTTAAATGCATTGGATTGTCACACATTTTTACACTAGAAACACAAACAAATCTGTTTACTACTTCGAATTAATGTTTACTTGGTTTTAGCCTGTTTTCTCGTTTTATGCCTGTTTTGGAACAAAATTGGTATAAGTGTTGTCTAAACACTCCAAATTAAACCCGAACTCTTATAATTATTCAAAAGTATTAGATTGTTACATATTTTCACCCTAGAAAGAGTAACATAGCTGTTTACTGCTTTAAATCGATGTTTTCTCTGTTTTAGCCTGTTTTGGGACAAAATGGGTATAATTGTTGTGTAAACACTCCAAATTCCTTCCGAACTCTTACAAATAGTTAAAGGCATTGGATTGTCACACATTTTGACACTAGACACACAAACAAAGCTTTTAACTGCTTCGAATTAATGTTTACTCGGTTTTAGCCTGTTTTCTCGTTTTATGCCTGTTTTGGAACGAAATAGGTATAAGTGTTGTCTAAACACTCCAAATTAAACCCGAACTCTTATAATTATTCAAACGCATTAGATTGTTACATATTTTCACCCTAGAAAGAGTAACATAGCTGTTTACTGCTATAAATCAATGTTTTCTCGGGTTTAGCCTGTTTCGGGACAAAATGGGTATAATTGTTGTCTAAACACTCCAAATTCATCCCGAACTCTTACAATTAGTCAAATGCATTCGATTGTCACACATGTTGACCCCAGAAACACAAACAAAGCTGTTTACTGCTTTTAATCAATGTTTTCGCGGTTTTAGCCTGTTTTCTCGGTTTAAGCCTATTTTGGAACAAAATAGGTATAAGTGTTGTCTAAACACTCCAAATTAAACGCGAACTCTTATAATTAGTCAAACGCATAAGATTGTTGCATATTTTCACCCTAGAAAGAGTAACATAACTGTTTACTGCTTTAAATCAATGTTTTCTCGGTTTTAGCCTGTTTTGGGACAAAATGGGTATAATTGTTGTGTAAACACTCCAAATTCCTCCCGAACTCTTACAAATAGTTAAAGGCATTGGATTGTCAAACATTTTGACACTAGACACACAAACAAAGCTTTTAACTGCTTCGAATTAATGTTTACTCGGTTTTAGCCTGTTTTCTCGTTTTATGCCTGTTTTGGAACGAAATAGGTATAAGTGTTGTCTAAACACTCCAAATTCAACCCGAACTCTTATAATTAGTCAAATGCATTGGATTGTTACATATTTTGACCATAGAAAGAGTAACATAGCTGTTTACTGCTTTAAATCAATATTTTCTCGGGTTTAGCCTGTTTTGGGACAAAATGAGTATAATTGTTGTCTAAACACTCCGAATTCATCCCGAGCTCTTACAGTTAGTCAAATGCATTGGATTATTACATATTTTGACCCTAGGAACAGTAAACAAAGCTGTCTATTTCTTCGAATTAATGTTTTCTTGTTTTTCGCCTGTTTTCTTGTTTTAAGCCTGTTTCGGGACAAAATGAGTATAATTGTTGTCTAAACACTCCAAATTAATCCCGAACTCTTACAATTAGTCAAATGCATTGGATTGTCACACATTTTGACACTAGACACACAAACAAAGCTTTTAACTGCTTCGAATTAATGTTTTCGCGGTTTTAGCCTGTTTTCTCGTTTTATGCCTGTTTTGGAACGAAATAGGTATAAGTGTTGTCTAAACACTCCAAATTCAACCCGAACTCTTATAATTAGTCAAATGCATTGGATTGTTACATATTTTGACCATAGAAAGAGTAACATAGCTGTTTACTGCTTTAAATCAATGTTTTCTCGGGTTTAGCCTGTTTTGGGACAAAATTGGTATAATTGTTGTCTAAACACTCCAACTTCATCCCGAGCTCTTACAATTAGTCAAATGCATTGGATTATTACATATTTTGACCCTAGGAACAGTAAACAAAGCCGACTATTTCGTCGAATTAATGTTTTCTTGTTTTTCGCCTGTTTTCTTGTTTTAAGCCTGTTTCGGGACAAAATGAGTATAATTGTTGTCTAAACACTCCAAATTCATCCCGAACTCTTACAATTAGTCAAATGCATTCGATTGTCACACATGTTGACCCCAGAAACACAAACAAAGCTGTTTACTGCTTTTAATCAATGTTTTTGCGGTTTTAGCCTGTTTTCTCGTTTTAAGCCTGTTTTTGGAACAAAATAGGTATTAGTGTTGTCTAAACACTCCAAATTAAACCTGAACTCTTATAATTAGTCAAACGCATTAGATTGTTGCATATTTTCACCCTAGAAAGAGTAACATAGCTGTTTACTGCTTTAAATCAATGTTTTCTTGGGTTTAGCCTGTTTCGGGACAAAATGGGTATAATTGTTGTCTAAACACTCCAAATTCATCCCGAACTCTTACAATTAGTCAAATGCATTCGATTGTCACACATGTTGACCCCAGAAACACAAACAAAGCTGTTTACTGCTTTTAATCAATGTTTTCGCGGTTTTAGCCTGTTTTCTCGGTTTAAGCCTATTTTGGAACAAAATAGGTATAAGTGTTGTCTAAACACTCCAAATTAAACCCGAACTCTTATAATTAGTCAAACGCATTAGATTGTTGCATACTTTCACCCTAGAAAGAGTAACATAGCTGTTTACTGCTTTAAATCAATGTTTTCTCTGTTTTAGCCTGTTTTGGGACAAAATGGGTATAATTGTTGTGTAAACACTCCAAATTCCTTCCGAACTCTTACAAATAGTTAAATGCATTGGATTGTCACACATTTTTACACTAGAAACACAAACAAATCTGTTTACTACTTCGAATTAATGTTTACTCGATTTTAGCCTCTTTTCTCGTTTTATGCCTGTTTTGGAACAAAATTGGTATAAGTGTTGTCTAAACACTCCAAATTAAACCCGAACTCTTATAATTATTCAAACGCATTAGATTGTTACATATTTTCACCCTAGAAAGAGTAACATAGCTGTTTACTGCTATAAATCAATGTTTTCTCGGGTTTAGCCTGTTTCGGGACAAAATGGGTATAATTGTTGTCTAAACACTCCAAATTCCTTCCGAACTCTTACAAATAGTTAAATGCATTGGATTGTCACACATTTTTACACTAGAAACACAAACAAATCTGTTTACTACTTCGAATTAATGTTTACTTGGTTTTAGCCTGTTTTCTCGTTTTATGCCTGTTTTGGAACAAAATTGGTATAAGTGTTGTCTAAACACTCCAAATTAAACCCGAACTCTTATAATTATTCAAAAGTATTAGATTGTTACATATTTTCACCCTAGAAAGAGTAACATAGCTGTTTACTGCTTTAAATCAATGTTTTCTCTGTTTTAGCCTGTTTTGGGACAAAATGGGTATAATTGTTGTGTAAACACTCCAAATTCCTTCCGAACTCTTACAAATAGTTAAAGGCATTGGATTGTCACACATTTTGACACTAGACACACAAACAAAGCTTTTAACTGCTTCGAATTAATGTTTACTCGGTTTTAGCCTGTTTTCTCGTTTTATGCCTGTTTTGGAACGAAATAGGTATAAGTGTTGTCTAAACACTCCAAATTAAACCCGAACTCTTATAATTATTCAAACGCATTAGATTGTTACATATTTTCACCCTAGAAAGAGTAACATAGCTGTTTACTGCTATAAATCAATGTTTTCTCGGGTTTAGCCTGTTTCGGGACAAAATGGGTATAATTGTTGTCTAAACACTCCAAATTCATCCCGAACTCTTACAATTAGTCAAATGCATTCGATTGTCACACATGTTGACCCCAGAAACACAAACAAAGCTGTTTACTGCTTTTAATCAATGTTTTCGCGGTTTTAGCCTGTTTTCTCGGTTTAAGCCTATTTTGGAACAAAATAGGTATAAGTGTTGTCTAAACACTCCAAATTAAACGCTGTAAGTTTGAGAGTAGAGTAATCAAGAGATTATGGAAGAGAGTGAAATCGTGTAAAGAGTGAGGAGAGTGAACGATTGAGAGAGAGAGTGTTGGAGAAAGAGAATAAACTCTTTTCTTACATCTATTAGTATGATACTTACAAACTATTTAAAGACATATACAAATAGGATATTCTCTTAGGATCCTATGCACACTAATATGAGAAGAAAGCGACATCTCCTTATTCTAACATGTGATCTCCTCTTCTCTCTTACAACTTGCTCCAACGGCTACAAAGGAAGGATCGAGATGAATGGCGACCGTTGGAGGATCTCTTTGGTGGATTGGGCTCATGAAGACTTCTATTTGAGGATGGCCCGTTGGTTGGTCGTACGGACGTCCGTACGGTCGTACGGACAAGTGTGTGTGCCGGTTCATACTCCCCCTCAAGCTTGACTTGGGGAACTAGTCAAGCTTGACAACATAGGCACCCACCTCATTAAAAACCTTAGTATAGAAAAACCTCTTGGGAAAACTATACTTAAGGGAAAAAGAGTGTAGGCGCCAAAACAAAGCAAGTCATGGCCGAGTGAGGTTTAGGAGGCCAAGCTTAGGATGGATGTATTCACACACTTGGGGGCTCGCAGCTTTAGTCAGGACGTCTGCAAGTTGTTCTTTGCTTTCGGTATGGCAAGGTAAGACAACTCCAAGCTTGATTTGTTCTCGGACCTTATGGCAATCCACTTCAATGTGCTTGGTCCGCTCATGGAACACTGAATTGGTTGCTATATGAATGGCTGCTTCGTTATCACAGTGCATGGTGATCGGCTTTGTTGATTCTATTCCAAGATCCTTGAGTAACATCTTCAGCCACATTAGCTCCGTCGTTAGCTTCCTCATAGCTCTATACTCGGATTCGGCACTTGAGAGTGAGACGACCTTTTGCTTCTTGCTCTTCCATGTGACCAGGTTCCCTCCAAGGAACGTGCAATAGCCTGTGGTTGAGCGTCGGTCCCCACGATCTCCGGCATAGTCAGCGTCGCAGTAGCCTACCAACTCAGTGCTCTTGTTGCGTCCCATCCATATGCCTTGGCCGGGTGAGCCCTTGATGTACTTGAGGATCCGTGTCAGCATGTTCCAATGGTGCACGGTGGGGTTCTTCATATGCTGGCTTACCTGGTTCACGGCAAAGCAAATGTCAGGCCGTGTGATAGTCAAATAAATGAGCTTACCGACTAGCCGCCGGTAGAGGCTAACGTCCTCGAATGGAGCGGTGTCAAGCTCCCCCTGTCCTCCATCCTTGTAATTCTCTTCTAGGGGCGTTGTTACTGCCTTAGCTCCTAGTTTTCCTGTTTCACTCAATAAGTCTAGTGCATACTTTCTTTGAGACAACAATAACCCTTCATTTGATCTATAAACTTCTATCCCAAGAAAGTATTTCAACTCTCCAAGATCTTTAATATCAAAAACTGATTTCAAGAATGTTTTAGAGTCTTGAATACCTACCGAGTCACTTCCAGTGATGATGATATCATCAACATACACTAGAATGACTACTATACCTTTGGCGCTTGGTAAGGTGAACAAGGTGTGGTCAGCTTCGGATTTGCGAAAGCCTTTGTCAAGGAGTGTGGTGCTAAGCTTGTGATACCAAGCCCTTGGTGACTGCTTCAAGCCATAGATAGCTTTGTTGAGTTTCAAGACCTTTCCCGGACCAATAGTATCCTCCAAACCCGGTGGTGGTCGCATATACACTTCATCCTCCAGTTCTCCTTGCAAGAAGGCGTTCTTCACGTCCATTTGCCAAAGTTCCCAGTCGAGGTTGGTGGCGAGAGAGAGTACAACTCGAACCGTGTGAAGCTTAGCCACCGGAGCAAACGTATCAAGATAGTCCTCCCCATACGTTTGCGTGAACCCTCGTGCGACTAGGCGGGCTTTGTGGCGTTCAATCTCCCCATTGCTCTTATATTTGATTGTGAAGATATACCGAGAGGTGACAGCCTTCTTGCCCTTGGGTAAGTCAGCCTCGTCCCATGTATGATTTTGCACCATGGCCGTATTCTCGGCATCCACTGCATCTCTCCATACTTTGTGCTGCTTAGCCTCATCATAGGTCTTGGGGATCCAATCCTCATCAATATGGCCAAGAAACACTTGATGCTCTATCGGAAAATGAGCCAAGGTGCACACGGCCTGAATTGGATGAGCAACGGCCATGTTGTTGTAGTACACACGGGTGTTCTTCCAATGACTAGGAGGATACCTAATACGTTGGCTGCGCCGAAGAGGAACTATAGCCCCAGCTTCGGAGTTGGCTCGTCCTGGAGTAATGATCTCCTCAAGCTGTTCAGCCGTCTCCTCGGTTGTTTCGGCCGTGTTGTCCGCGAGTGACTCGGGTGCTTCCTCATGCTGCTCAGTATGGTCATCGGCATGTGTAGCAGGCTCAGGCTCAGTAAATGGCTCAGGTTGCTCTGGTGATGCTGGTCTGGCTGACTCGGTAGTGATCCGATCGTTTTCAAGACCTAGTCGCTCAAGGATTACTCGGAGGTTGCGCGTCCGATCAGATGGTGAATCAGAGAGGTTACGGAGCTCATCCCAATTCTTCTCATCGTAAAAACCTTGTGTCTCCATGAACTTGACATCACGAGATACTAGAACCCTCCTTGTTGTAGGTTCATAGCACTTATACCCCTTTTGTGTGGTAGAGTAGCCAAGAAACATAGCCGTTGTACTCTTTGCATCAAGCTTGTCTCTTAGCTCACCTGGTCGCAACACATAGCACACACAACCAAACACTCGTAAGTGATCAAATGTAGGTTTGTCATTCGTTAATACCTCAAATGGAGACACATCCTTTAGGATCTTTGTTGGTGTGCGGTTAATAAGATAACAAGCGGCTAGCACAGCATCTCCCCAAAACCTCTTTGGAACCCTTGTGTGAAACATCATAGACCTTGCTACTTCCATGAGATGTCTATTCTTTCTCTCAGCCACTCCATTTTGTTGTGGTGTGTAAGGACAGCTAGTTTGATGAAGAATTCCATGTTTGGCTAGATATTGCTTAAAGGCATGGCTTGTGTACTCTCCACCATTATCTGATCTCAAAATTTTAATCTTGGCATGAAAGTGGTTAGTGACATAATTTTGAAAATTAGTAAAGGCCTCAAGGACTCTATCCTTAGAGGGAAGTAAAGTTATCCAAGTATATTTTGATTTTTCATCAATAAAAGTCACAAAATACTTTTGATTATCTCTAGATAAGCAAGGAGATGTCCAAACATCAGAATGAATTAAATCAAAACATTTTTCATAAATAGTAATAGATTTAGGAAAAACAGCCTTGCAATGTTTACCAAGAATACAAGCCTCACACTCATCATTTTGAAAAGAAACATTAGGAAATATTAAAGATAAAGCTCTTGTGTGAGGGTGTCCTAGCCTAGCATGTAAAATAGAATCACTAGGTTTCATAATAACCGAATTAAAACAAGATGCATTAGAAGATAAGTTCAAGTCCTCAAGCACATAGAGGTCATCCTTGGATCCTCCTTGACCAAGAACCTTACTTGTCTCAATATCCTGAAAATGAACATTGTTAGGACCAAATATAGCATAACAATTTAAATCAGTAGTGGCTCTCTTAACTGATAGCAAGTTAGAAGTAAAGTTTGGCATATAAAATGCCTTAGTCTCCTTATCAAATAGTTTCAAGTTTCCAATGCCTTTAACTGGTACTTTCTCACCATTTGCTATTATCACATTACCATTAGCAGGTTTAATATCACTAATTAGCCTAGAATCACTAATCATGTGATGGGATGCACCAGAATCAACTATGAGGGGTTTAATTTTGTTTGAGGCAAGAAACGCCTTACCGGTGGCCTCTTTGATGGCTTTGATGAGCGCATCAAGGTCGGACCGCCTTACCAGCTCGGACGATGCTGCAGCAAGAGCAGTTCCACTGGTCACTTGTTGAGGTTGCTCAGAGATTGATGACTCCCCCATGGCTACTGCTTGATGAGCTCTCGGTGGTCCTCCGCGGTTTGGTCGTCCACCTCGGATGGTACCCGGCGGTGGTGCTAGATGAGGGTGTAGAATCCAGCAGCGGCTCTTGAAGTGACCAAGCTTCTTACAATGCTCACAAAATGGCGGGTTGTTCTTGTCCTCCGGCTTGTAGTAGCCCTTGTTTGCTGATGCCGTCTCAGCTTTGTTAGCGGTCACAAGTTCTCCCTTGCCGCCAAACAATCCCATGGAGCCATGCTCCTTTTGAATTTGGTTACAGACATCATCAAGGCTAGGGAGCTTGTCCGACCGTAGAATATGCTTGATAAGGTCATTGTAGGAGGGGTTCAAGGTCAAGAGAAGGCCGAACACCTTATCTTGTTCACGCCTCTCATTCAGAATGGCCGGATCTATAGTCGCCGGCCGGAGCATCTCTAGTTCAGCCCAAAGGGACCTAAACTTCCCAAAGTGCTTGGTGAACTCCATGTCTTCTTGGTTGAGGTTGTTGATGGCCCTCTTAATCTCAAAAATTCGGTTTACATTTGTAACATTCCCAAAAACATTCTTGAGAGTGTCCCACAAGTCTTTTGCTGTCTCGCAATAAGAGTAAGCTTCAAGTATAGGTGCATCTAGGGAGTTTTGAATGATAGCTAGGACTCCCTGATCTTCTTGAAACCACTTGTTCTTCTCATCGACAAGATCCTTGCCGTCTTTGGTGGTCTCGCCACTAGGAGCTTCGCTCGTCTCAACATGGGACCAAAGTCCTCGGCCGCATAGGGCTGTCTTTGTGGTTCTAGCCCACAGTAAGTAATTCTCTCCCTTGAGAGTAACTGGAACCATGAGAGTTTTGGTAGTTTCCATGGAAAAAGATGAAGAGACCGTTGGTTAAAGCTATTGTCCAACGGTTAAAGAAAGAAGATTCAAGAACAAGAAATTTCAAGAACAAGAAAGAGAATGCGGAAGGGAGTGATGGAGATTTGAGGCAAGAACAGAATCAAATCTGCTCTGATACCATGTAAGTTTGAGAGTAGAGTAATCAAGAGATTATGGAAGAGAGTGAAATCGTGTAAAGAGTGAGGAGAGTGAACGATTGAGAGAGAGAGTGTTGGAGAAAGAGAATAAACTCTTTTCTTACATCTATTAGTATGATACTTACAAACTATTTAAAGACATATACAAATAGGATATTCTCTTAGGATCCTATGCACACTAATATGAGGAGAAAGCGACATCTCCTTATTCTAACATGTGGTCTCCTCTTCTCTCTTACAACTTGCTCCAACGGCTACAAAGGAAGGATCGAGATGAATGGCGACCGTTGGAGGATCTCTTTGGTGGATTGGGCTCATGAAGACTTCTATTTGAGGATGGCCCGTTGGTTGGTCGTACGGACGTCCGTACGGTCGTACGGACAAGTGTGTGTGCCGGTTCATAAACGCGAACTCTTATAATTAGTCAAACGCATAAGATTGTTGCATATTTTCACCCTAGAAAGAGTAACATAACTGTTTACTGCTTTAAATCAATGTTTTCTCGGTTTTAGCCTGTTTTGGGACAAAATGGGTATAATTGTTGTGTAAACACTCCAAATTCCTCCCGAACTCTTACAAATAGTTAAAGGCATTGGATTGTCACACATTTTGACACTAGACACACAAACAAAGCTTTTAACTGCTTCGAATTAATGTTTACTCGGTTTTAGCCTGTTTTCTCATTTTATGCCTGTTTTGGAACGAAATAGGTATAAGTGTTGTCTAAACACTCCAAATTCAACCCGAACTCTTATAATTAGTCAAATGCATTGGATTGTTACATATTTTGACCATAGAAAGAGTAACATAGCTGTTTACTGCTTTAAATCAATATTTTCTCGGGTTTAGCCTGTTTTGGGACAAAATGAGTATAATTGTTGTCTAAACACTCCGAATTCATCCCGAGCTCTTACAGTTAGTCAAATGCATTGGATTATTACATATTTTGACCCTAGGAACAGTAAACAAAGCTGTCTATTTCTTCGAATTAATGTTTTCTTGTTTTTCGCCTGTTTTCTTGTTTTAAGCCTGTTTCGGGACAAAATGAGTATAATTGTTGTCTAAACACTCCAAATTAATCCCGAACTCTTACAATTAGTCAAATGCATTGGATTGTCACACATTTTGACACTAGACACACAAACAAAGCTTTTAACTGCTTCGAATTAATGTTTTCGCGGTTTTAGCCTGTTTTCTCGTTTTATGCCTGTTTTGGAACGAAATAGGTATAAGTGTTGTCTAAACACTCCAAATTCAACCCGAAATCTTATAATTAGTCAAATGCATTGGATTGTTACATATTTTGACCATAGAAAGAGTAACATAGCTGTTTACTGCTTTAAATCAATGTTTTCTCGGGTTTAGCCTGTTTTGGTACAAAATTGGTATAATTGTTGTCTAAACACTCCAACTTCATCCCGAGCTCTTACAATTAGTCAAATGCATTGGATTATTACATATTTTGACCCTAGGAACAGTAAACAAAGCCGACTATTTCGTCGAATTAATGTTTTCTTGTTTTTCGCCTGTTTTCTTGTTTTAAGCCTGTTTCAGGACAAAATGAGTATAATTGTTGTCTAAACACTCCAAATTCATCCCGAACTCTTACAATTAGTCAAATGCATTCGATTGTCACACATGTTGACCCCAGAAACACAAACAAAGCTGTTTACTGCTTTTAATCAATGTTTTTGCGGTTTTAGCCTGTTTTCTCGTTTTAAGCCTGTTTTTGGAACAAAATAGGTATTAGTGTTGTCTAAACACTCCAAATTAAATCTGAACTCTTATAATTAGTCAAACGCATTAGATTGTTGCATATTTTCACCCTAGAAAGAGTAACATAGCTGTTTACTGCTTTAAATCAATGTTTTCTTGGGTTTAGCCTGTTTCGGGACAAAATGGGTATAATTGTTGTCTAAACACTCCAAATTCATCCCGAACTCTTACAATTAGTCAAATGCATTCGATTGTCACACATGTTGACCCCAGAAACACAAACAAAGCTGTTTACTGCTTTTAATCAATGTTTTCGCGGTTTTAGCCTGTTTTCTCGGTTTAAGCCTATTTTGGAACAAAATAGGTATAAGTGTTGTCTAAACACTCCAAATTAAACCCGAACTCTTATAATTAGTCAAACGCATTAGATTGTTGCATACTTTCACCCTAGAAAGAGTAACATAGCTGTTTACTGCTTTAAATCAATGTTTTCTCTGTTTTAGCCTGTTTTGGGACAAAATGGGTATAATTGTTGTGTAAACACTCCAAATTCCTTCCGAACTCTTACAAATAGTTAAATGCATTGGATTGTCACACATTTTTACACTAGAAACACAAACAAATCTGTTTACTACTTCGAATTAATGTTTACTCGGTTTTAGCCTCTTTTCTCGTTTTATGCCTGTTTTGGAACAAAATTGGTATAAGTGTTGTCTAAACACTCCAAATTAAACCCGAACTCTTATAATTATTCAAACGCATTAGATTGTTACATATTTTCACCCTAGAAAGAGTAACATAGCTGTTTACTGCTATAAATCAATGTTTTCTCGGGTTTAGCCTGTTTCGGGACAAAATGGGTATAATTGTTGTCTAAACACTCCAAATTCCTTCCGAACTCTTACAAATAGTTAAATGCATTGGATTGTCACACATTTTTACACTAGAAACACAAACAAATCTGTTTACTACTTCGAATTAATGTTTACTTGGTTTTAGCCTGTTTTCTCGTTTTATGCCTGTTTTGGAACAAAATTGGTATAAGTGTTGTCTAAACACTCCAAATTAAACCCGAACTCTTATAATTATTCAAAAGTATTAGATTGTTACATATTTTCACCCTAGAAAGAGTAACATAGCTGTTTACTGCTTTAAATCAATGTTTTCTCTGTTTTAGCCTGTTTTGGGACAAAATGGGTATAATTGTTGTGTAAACACTCCAAATTCCTTCCGAACTCTTACAAATAGTTAAAGGCATTGGATTGTCACACATTTTGACACTAGACACACAAACAAAGCTTTTAACTGCTTCGAATTAATGTTTACTCGGTTTTAGCCTGTTTTCTCGTTTTATGCCTGTTTTGGAACGAAATAGGTATAAGTGTTGTCTAAACACTCCAAATTAAACCCGAACTCTTATAATTATTCAAACGCATTAGATTGTTACATATTTTCACCCTAGAAAGAGTAACATAGCTGTTTACTGCTATAAATCAATGTTTTCTCGGGTTTAGCCTGTTTCGGGACAAAATGGGTATAATTGTTGTCTAAACACTCCAAATTCATCCCGAACTCTTACAATTAGTCAAATGCATTCGATTGTCACACATGTTGACCCCAGAAACACAAACAAAGCTGTTTACTGCTTTTAATCAATGTTTTCGCGGTTTTAGCCTGTTTTCTCGGTTTAAGCCTATTTTGGAACAAAATAGGTATAAGTGTTGTCTAAACACTCCAAATTAAACGCGAACTCTTATAATTAGTCAAACGCATAAGGTTGTTGCATATTTTCACCCTAGAAAGAGTAACATAACTGTTTACTGCTTTAAATCAATGTTTTCTCGGTTTTAGCCTGTTTTGGGACAAAATGGGTATAATTGTTGTGTAAACACTCCAAATTCCTCCCGAACTCTTACAAATAGTTAAAGGCATTGGATTGTCACACATTTTGACACTAGACACACAAACAAAGCTTTTAACTGCTTCGAATTAATGTTTACTCGGTTTTAGCCTGTTTTCTTGTTTTATGCCTGTTTTGGAACGAAATAGGTATAAGTGTTGTCTAAACACTCCAAATTCAACCCGAACTCTTATAATTAGTCAAATGCATTGGATTGTTACATATTTTGACCATAGAAAGAGTAACATAGCTGTTTACTGCTTTAAATCAATGTTTTCTCGGGTTTAGCCTGTTTTGGGACAAAATTGGTATAATTGTTGTCTAAACACTCCAACTTCATCCCGAGCTCTTACAATTAGTCAAATGCATTGGATTATTACATATTTTGACCCCAGGAACAGTAAACAAAGCTGTCTATTTCGTCGAATTAATGTTTTCTTGTTTTTCGCCTGTTTTCTTGTTTTAAGCCTGTTTTGGGACAAAATGAGTATAATTGTTGTCTAAACACTCCAAATTCCTCCCGAACTCTTACAAATAGTTAAAGGCATTGGATTGTCACACATTTTGACACTAGACACACAAACAAAGCTTTTAACTGCTTCGAATTAATGTTTACTCGGTTTTAGCCTGTTTTCTCGTTTTATGCCTGTTTTGGAACGAAATAGGTATAAGTGTTGTCTAAACACTCCAAATTCAACCCGAACTCTTATAATTAGTCAAATGCATTGGATTGTTACATATTTTGACCATAGAAAGAGTAACATAGCTGTTTACTGCTTTAAATCAATGTTTTCTCGGGTTTAGCCTGTTTTGGGACAAAATTGGTATAATTGTTGTCTAAACACTCCAACTTCATCCCGAGCTCTTACAATTAGTCAAATGCATTGGATTATTACATATTTTGACCCCAGGAACAGTAAACAAAGCTGTCTATTTCGTCGAATTAATGTTTTCTTGTTTTTCGCCTGTTTTCTTGTTTTAAGCCTGTTTCGGGACAAAATGAGTATAATTGTTGTCTAAACACTCCAAATTCATCCCGAACTCTTACAATTAGTCAAATGCATTCGATTGTCACACATGTTGACCCCAGAAACACAAACAAAGCTGTTTACTGCTTTTAATCAATGTTTTTGCGGTTTTAGCCTGTTTTCTCGTTTTAAGCCTGTTTTTGGAACAAAATAGGTATTAGTGTTGTCTAAACACTCCAAATTAAACCTGAACTCTTATAATTAGTCAAACGCATTAGATTGTTGCATATTTTCACCCTAGAAAGAGTAACATAGCTGTTTACTGCTTTAAATCAATGTTTTCTTGGGTTTAGCATGTTTCGGGACAAAATGGGTATAATTGTTGTCTAAACACTCCAAATTCATCCCGAACTCTTACAATTAGTCAAATGCATTCGATTGTCACACATGTTGACCCCAGAAACACAAACAAAGCTGTTTACTGCTTTTAATCAATGTTTTTGCGGTTTTAGCCTGTTTTCTCGTTTTAAGCCTGTTTTTGGAACAAAATAGGTATTAGTGTTGTCTAAACACTCCAAATTAAACCTGAACTCTTATAATTAGTCAAACGCATTAGATTGTTGCATATTTTCACCCTAGAAAGAGTAACATAGCTGTTTACTGCTTTAAATCAATGTTTTCTTGGGTTTAGCATGTTTCGGGACAAAATGGGTATAATTGTTGTCTAAACACTCCAAATTCATCCCGAACTCTTACAATTAGTCAAATGCATTCGATTGTCACACATGTTGACCCCAGAAACACAAACAAAGCTGTTTACTGCTTTTAATCAATGTTTTTGCGGTTTTAGCCTGTTTTCTCGTTTTAAGCCTGTTTTTGGAACAAAATAGGTAGTAGTGTTGTCTAAACACTCCAAATTAAACCTGAACTCTTATAATTAGTCAAACGCATTAGATTGTTGCATATTTTCACCCTAGAAAGAGTAACATAGCTGTTTACTGCTTTAAATCAATGTTTTCTTGGGTTTAGCATGTTTCGGGACAAAATGGGTATAATTGTTGTCTAAACACTCCAAATTCATCCCGAACTCTTACAATTAGTCAAATGCATTCGATTGTCACACATGTTGACCCCAGAAACACAAACAAAGCTGTTTACTGCTTTTAATCAATGTTTTCGCGGTTTTAGCCTGTTTTCTCGGTTTAAGCCTATTTTGGAACAAAATAGGTATAAGTGTTGTCTAAACACTCCAAATTAAACCCGAACTCTTATAATTAGTCAAACGCATTAGATTGTTGCATACTTTCACCCTAGAAAGAGTAACATAGCTGTTTACTGCTTTAAATCAATGTTTTCTCTGTTTTAGCCTGTTTTGGGACAAAATGGGTATAATTGTTGTCTAAACACTCCAAATTCCTTCCGAACTCTTACAAATAGTTAAATGCATTGGATTGTCACACATTTTTACACTAGAAACACAAACAAATCTGTTTACTACTTTGAATTAATGTTTACTTGGTTTTAGCCTGTTTTCTCGTTTTATGCCTGTTTTGGAACAAAATTGGTATAAGTGTTGTCTAAACACTCCAAATTAAACCCGAACTCTTATAATTATTCAAAAGTATTAGATTGTTACATATTTTCACCCTAGAAAGAGTAACATAGCTGTTTACTGCTATAAATCAATGTTTTCTCGGTTTTAGCCTGTTTTGGGACAAAATGGGTATAATTGTTGTGTAAACACTCCAAATTAAACCCGAACTCTTACAAATAGTTAAAGGCATTGGATTGCCACACATTTTGACACTAGACACACAAACAAAGCTTTTAACTGCTTTGAATTAATGTTTACTCGGTTTTAGCCTGTTTTCTCGTTTTATGCCTGTTTTGGAACGAAATAGGTATAAGTGTTGTCTAAACACTCCAAATTCAACCCGAACTCTTATAATTAGTCAAATGCATTGGATTGTTACATATTTTGACCATAGAAAGAGTAACATAGTTGTTTACTGCTTTAAATCAATGTTTTCTCGGGTTTAGCCTGTTTTGGGACAAAATTGGTATAATTGTTGTCTAAACACTCCAACTTCATCCCGAGCTCTTACAATTAGTCAAATGCATTGGATTATTACATATTTTGACCCTAGGAACAGTAAACAAAGATGTCTATTTCGTCGAATTAATGTTTTCTTGTTTTTCGCCTGTTTTCTTGTTTTAAGCCTGTTTCGGGACAAAATGAGTATAATTGTTGTCTAAACACTCCAAATTCATCCCAAACTCTTACAATTAGTCAAATGCATTCGATTGTCACACATGTTGACCCCAGAAACACAAACAAAGCTGTTTACTGCTTTTAATCAATGTTCTCGCGGTTTTAGCCTGTTTTCTCGTTTTAAGCCTGTTTTGGAACAAAATAGGTATAAGTGTTGTCTAAACACTCCAAATTAAACCTGAACTCTTATAATTAGTCAAACGCATTAGATTGTTGCATACTTTCACCCTAGAAAGAGTAACATAGCTGTTTACTGCTTTAAATCAATGTTTTCTCTGTTTTAGCCTGTTTTGGGACAAAATGGGTATAATTGTTGTCTAAACACTCCAAATTCCTTCCGAACTCTTACAAATAGTTAAATGCATTGGATTGTCACACATTTTTACACTAGAAACACAAACAAATCTGTTTACTACTTCGAATTAATGTTTACTTGGTTTTAGCCTGTTTTCTCGTTTTATGCCTGTTTTGGAACAAAATTGGTATAAGTGTTGTCTAAACACTCCAAATTAAACCCGAACTCTTATAATTATTCAAAAGTATTAGATTGTTACATATTTTCACCCTAGAAAGAGTAACATAGCTGTTTACTGCTATAAATCAATGTTTTCTCGGGTTTAGCCTGTTTTGGGACAAAATGGGTATAATTGTTGTGTAAACACTCCAAATTCCTCCCGAACTCTTACAAATAGTTACAGGCATTGGATTGTCACACATTTTGACACTAGACACACAAACAAAGCTTTTAACTGCTTCGAATTAATGTTTTCACGGTTTTAGCCTGTTTTCTCGTTTTATGCCTGTTTTGGAACGAAATAGGTATAAGTGTTGTCTAAACACTCCAAATTCAACCCGAACTCTTATAGTTAGTCAAATGCATTGGATTGTTACATATTTTGACCATAGAAAGAGTAACATAGCTGTTTACTGCTTTAAATCAATGTTTTCTCGGGTTTAGCCTGTTTTGGGACAAAATTGGTATAATTGTTGTCTAAACACTCCAACTTCATCCCGAGCTCTTACAATTAGTCAAATGCATTGGATTATTACATATTTTGACCCTAGGAACAGTAAACAAAGCCGACTATTTCGTCGAATTAATGTTTTCTTGTTTTTCGCCTGTTTTCTTGTTTTAAGCCTGTTTCGGGACAAAATGAGTATAATTGTTGTCTAAACACTCCAAATTCATCCCGAACTCTTACAATTAGTCAAATGCATTCGATTGTCACACATGTTGACCCCAGAAACACAAACAAAGCTGTTTACTGCTTTTAATCAATGTTTTTGCGGTTTTAGCCTGTTTTCTCGTTTTAAGCCTGTTTTTGGAACAAAATAGGTATTAGTGTTGTCTAAACACTCCAAATTAAACCTGAACTCTTATAATTAGTCAAACGCATTAGATTGTTGCATATTTTCACCCTAGAAAGAGTAACATAACTGTTTACTGCTTTAAATCAATGTTTTCTTGGGTTTAGCCTGTTTCGGGACAAAATGGGTATAATTGTTGTCTAAACACTCCAAATTCATCCCGAACTCTTACAATTAGTCAAATGCATTCGATTGTCACACATGTTGACCCCAGAAACACAAACAAAGCTGTTTACTGCTTTTAATCAATGTTTTCGCGGTTTTAGCCTGTTTTCTCGGTTTAAGCCTATTTTGGAACAAAATTGGTATAAGTGTTGTCTAAACACTCCAAATTAAACCCGAACTCTTATAATTAGTCAAACGCATTAGATTGTTGCATACTTTCACCCTAGAAAGAGTAACATAGCTGTTTACTGCTTTAAATCAATGTTTTCTCTGTTTTAGCCTGTTTTGGGACAAAATGGGTATAATTGTTGTGTAAACACTCCAAATTCCTTCCGAACTCTTACAAATAGTTAAAGGCATTGGATTGTCACACATTTTGACACTAGACACACAAACAAAGCTTTTAACTGCTTCGAATTAATGTTTACTCGGTTTTAGCCTGTTTTCTCGTTTTATGCCTGTTTTGGAACGAAATAGGTATAAGTATTGTCTAAACACTCCAAATTAAACCCGAACTCTTATAATTATTCAAACGCATTAGATTGTTACATATTTTCACCCTAGAAAGAGTAACATAGCTGTTTACTGCTATAAATCAATGTTTTCTCGGGTTTAGCCTGTTTCGGGACAAAATGGGTATAATTGTTGTCTAAACACTCCAAATTCATCCCGAACTCTTACAATTAGTCAAATGCATTCGATTGTCACACATGTTGACCCCAGAAACACAAACAAAGCTGTTTACTGCTTTTAATCAATGTTTTCGCGGTTTAAGCCTGTTTTCTCGGTTTAAGCCTATTTTGGAACAAAATAGGTATAAGTGTTGTCTAAACACTCCAAATTAAACGCGAACTCTTATAATTAGTCAAACGCATAAGGTTGTTGCATATTTTCACCCTAGAAAGAGTAACATAACTGTTTACTGCTTTAAATCAATGTTTTCTCGGTTTTAGCCTGTTTTGGGACAAAATGGGTATAATTGTTGTGTAAACACTCCAAATTCCTCCCGAACTCTTACAAATAGTTAAAGGCATTGGATTGTCACACATTTTGACACTAGACACACAAACAAAGCTTTTAACTGCTTCGAATTAATGTTTACTCGGTTTTAGCCTGTTTTCTTGTTTTATGCCTGTTTTGGAACGAAATAGGTATAAGTGTTGTCTAAACACTCCAAATTCAACCCGAACTCTTATAATTAGTCAAATGCATTGGATTGTTACATATTTTGACCATAGAAAGAGTAACATAGCTGTTTACTGCTTTAAATCAATGTTTTCTCGGGTTTAGCCTGTTTTGGGACAAAATTGGTATAATTGTTGTCTAAACACTCCAACTTCATCCCGAGCTCTTACAATTAGTCAAATGCATTGGATTATTACATATTTTGACCCCAGGAACAGTAAACAAAGCTGTCTATTTCGTCGAATTAATGTTTTCTTGTTTTTCGCCTGTTTTCTTGTTTTAAGCCTGTTTTGGGACAAAATGAGTATAATTGTTGTCTAAACACTCCAAATTACTCCCGAACTCTTACAAATAGTTAAAGGCATTGGATTGTCACACATTTTGACACTAGACACACAAACAAAGCTTTTAACTGCTTCGAATTAATGTTTACTCGGTTTTAGCCTATTTTCTCGTTTTATGCCTGTTGGGATTTATGAGACAAAGCTCATAAGAGAGGGTAGACAAACACTTGGTGAATGAATCCCCCTTTACCCACAACAAACTAACTCATTCTCAAGGGGGAGGAGAGAACATCAACTTGTGATGAACTGTCCATAAACTAGGCTAGATAGAACCCAAATACTAGAGAGTAAGCGGATCCTAACAAGGAGAAGCACTAGTTTGAGACTTATCCTCTTCTAGTATCACAACACTTAGAGTTTGTATACTTAGGAGAAGGAGGATTAAGAATCAGTAATCTAGGCTAAGTAAAGAGTAAATAAGAAGAGTTTAGGTGGGATTTGATAAGAGAATAGGCTGCCTTAAGGGCAGCCTCTAACCGCTAATCCTACACCACTCTACATTGTTGATAAGAACAAGAACAAGAGGTGTAGAGAGGGAATCGGTTTCTCTTATTGAATAATGTTGTGTTTTTTTTACATATGAGAGAATTACAGCTTAATATAGGAGAATACAAGGTCATATGACCGTTAGAGAGAAGAAGAGAGTGATGAAAGTGACATTCTCGATTTGGTGTTGGTGAGAGTGACCTTTCCTTCCTTCACCAACCAAGGGCACATGTGATCTTCCCATAAGCCTCTCTCTCTTGTAGGGCCTCGCTTTCCTCCTCTCAAACTCGGCCTCTCTATCTACTGGACCGAGCGCAGGCCTAAGGGCCGAGACCGTACGGACGGGCCTTCTCTTCATTGTACGGACGGGCCTTCTCTTCATCGTACGGACGGGCCTGTACGGACGGGCCTGTACGGACGGGCCTGTACGGACGGGCCTTCTCTTCAATGTGTTCACGGCCTAACTGGCCGCTCACCGGACATGGGTCCGTTCACGGACACGGTACATGGTACCGGACACGGTACATGGTCGCTCACGGACACGGACATGGCCTTACCGGCCTTTACATGGCCCTTCCGGCCTTTCTTCTCTTCTTCCAAGGCTCGGCCTCACCGGCCTCACTCTCTCTTCTCCTTCATATATACTAATACTCCCCCGCACGTTTGATCTGCAGGGCACCATGGGGACCAAGGATCAAGCGTGGACACGTGAGGACTACCTCATTAAAAACCTTAACAAAGAAAACCACTTGGGAGAAAACTTTGTTAAGTAAAAAGAGTGTAGTCTCCACGTTCCTTGATGTCGCAATGATCTTGGTTTGTCAAGAACCAGCTCTCTTCTCTTTAAGCCTTTGAACCGCTACACTTCCTTAGCCCTCCTTGCCTTTAGCACATTCCTTATGATCTCCATCCTTGTTCCTTTAGAATTACTTTGAGGCTCTCATAGTCTCCTTTACCCTTAAACAAGTGATAAAGAAGAAAAGAATAAGTGTTTGCTATGAGGAATATCAAAGAAAAATTCTAAAAGTGTGACAATTTAAGAAGAATCATATTAAAGACTAAAGACTAGTAATGAAGCTAAGGTAATGAATTTATGAATTAAAATAGAGAAGGGTTTAGAGCACAGCCTTTATGGTGTTTTGATGGATAGGAAGGAGAGAGTTGATCACAGTTGCGGTTTGGAATTCCTCCTTGAGACCGCTCCTCTAACCATGGTTTTAAACCCGGTCAGTTTTATTTGTCAGACTGACACATGCCCACTGAATCGGACATAACTTTCGAACGGCTGCTCGGATTGGTATGATTCCACTTCCACTGGCAAGATGACTCTGTGGTCTCGAACTTTAATGAAGAACGCGGAAGCCGAATCGCAGTGGAAGGGTTTCGTCCGAGTCGATCTTTGAGACGCTTCGGCTGAGCTTTAAGTAAAGACTTTTGCTTGTGGCCGAGCAGAATCTGTGAGGTACGGTCTGAAGTCACTTGATCTCCCCCGTAACCTTTACTTGATGATGGGCTGAAACCTCATCACCTCAGTTGAAGCCTTGTGCATCACCGTTCTTGTGCACATCCAATCAACAGTTGAAACCTTGTGCATCACCTTTCCTAAAGACCATTGTGCACATCCGATCAACAACTTGGCACTAACACACATGCTCTTGGACTGATTCATCACCTTCCACCAGCTTAACAAAGACTTGGTGGCCCTTGGTTCTAACTCCAGGCATTGTGCTGCGCTCTTACATGGCTATCTTGTAGCCTTCAACCTCGCCACTTCTTCTCCTTGAGATAGTGAGCGAGCTCCACACAATCTTCAATGCTGAAACTGAAACCAAAAATCAATGGAACAGATTCTAAACAAGGGATTGTTAGAGATTAGAGTATAGAGAATAATACTGAAATTAAATAGAGAATTTAGAGAATTAATAAGAGTATATATGGAGAATAGAAAGTGAGAGTATAAGGGAGAGTATTGGCGGTAGTATAAGATGAATGGAGAGTAGAATAGAGAATCTGCTCAAGAATTCTTATGGACAGAGTTTAACTCTGTTTTCTTGAGTTGAAAGAAGCTTTGACAGCCAAGAACATCCAAGAAGACAATCTCTTTTGGTGCTTTAATGGCTGAAACACAATGGACCTTATGGAAAATTAGTTTCTCCAAAGGTTTAACAACAAAACTCCTTGTAGAATCACTTAAACAATTGTTCTTCAAGAGATTAAGGCTTTAGATCCACGAAGATAACATATAGAAGATGTTTTTCGTGGTCCCAAGCAAAGAAGAAACAACAAAAGCCTTTGGAACAGCCTATTGTCCAACGGTTAAAAGAATGCATCTTGGACCAACTTGAATCTATTTGACCAAGCGGGCTCTACATGCTAAAATAAAGTCTCTCTCTTCCTCAAACTCGAACCTGGACACACCATATGACCAGAAACAAAGCTTTCTCAACCTTGAGAAGAAGAAGAAGTGATTTAGTAATTAAACTTTAAAGGAAATTTAACAAAAGCAAAATTAAACCTTTAAAGGAAAATTAACTAAATCTTAAGAGAATCCTAGGAAAAATCCTAAGGATTTCGTGGCTCTATACAAGCCTAAAAACACGTGAATCCTTACCAAGAACAAGAACAATTTGCTCCTTGGTTCATCACCACCTCAATTTAAACCCAAGCTTTTACCCAATCGGTGAAGCCTAAGGATGAGGTTTTAAAATCGATTTCTTTCACACACTTGGTCTATGAACTCTACAAAGACCCAAGACCAAGCTTACTCAACATTGAGCTGCTAGAGAATCGATTTAACAACAAAAGCAAAATTAAAGTTTTAAAGAAACTAAGCTAAGCGATTTAACACCTAGGCTAGGATTAAAACTTTAATTAAGCTAACTCCTAAGAGAACCAACTTGAGAACGAGTTTGAGTCACCAAGAACAGAGCCTGCTCTGATACCATGTTGGGATTTATGAGACAAAGCTCATAAGAGAGGGTAGACAAACACTTGGTGAATGAATCCCCCTTTACCCACAACAAACTAACTCATTCTCAAGGGGGAGGAGAGAACATCAACTTGTGATGAACTGTCCATAAACTAGGCTAGATAGAACCCAAATACTAGAGAGTAAGCGGATCCTAACTAGGAGAAGCACTAGTTTGAGACTTATCCTCTTCTAGTATCACAACACTTAGAGTTTGTATACTTAGGAGAAGGAGGATTAAGAATCAGTAATCTAGGCTAAGTAAAGAGTAAATAAGAAGAGTTTAGGTGGGATTTGATAAGAGAATAGGCTGCCTTAAGGGCAGCCTCTAACCGCTAATCCTACACCACTCTACATTGTTGATAAGAACAAGAACAAGAGGTGTAGAGAGGGAATCGGTTTCTCTTATTGAATAATGTTGTGTTTTTTTTACATATGAGAGAATTACAGCTTAATATAGGAGAATACAAGGTCATATGACCGTTAGAGAGAAGAAGAGAGTGATGAAAGTGACATTCTCGATTTGGTGTTGGTGAGAGTGACCTTTCCTTCCTTCACCAACCAAGGGCACATGTGACGGACGGGCCTGTACGGACGGGCCTGTACGGACGGGCCTGTACGGACGGGCCTTCTCTTCAATGTGTTCACGGCCTAACTGGCCGCTCACCGGACATGGGTCCGTTCACGGACACGGTACATGGTACCGGACACGGTACATGGTCGCTCACGGACACGGACATGGCCTTACCGGCCTTTACATGGCCCTTCCGGCCTTTCTTCTCTTCTTCCAAGGCTCGGCCTCACCGGCCTCACTCTCTCTTCTCCTTCATATATACTAATAATGCCTGTTTTGGAACGAAATAGGTATAAGTGTTGTCTAAACACTCCAAATTCAACCCGAACTCTTATAATTAGTCAAATGCATTGGATTGTTACATATTTTGACCATAGAAAGAGTAACATAGCTGTTTACTGCTTTAAATCAATGTTTTCTCGGGTTTAGCCTGTTTTGGGACAAAATTGGTATAATTGTTGTCTAAACACTCCAACTTCATCCCGAGCTCTTACAATTAGTCAAATGCATTGGATTATTACATATTTTGACCCCAGGAACAGTAAACAAAGCTGTCTATTTCGTCGAATTAATGTTTTCTTGTTTTTCGCCTGTTTTCTTGTTTTAAGCCTGTTTCGGGACAAAATGAGTATAATTGTTGTCTAAACACTCCAAATTCATCCCGAACTCTTACAATTAGTCAAATGCATTCGATTGTCACACATGTTGACCCCAGAAACACAAACAAAGCTGTTTACTGCTTTTAATCAATGTTTTTGCGGTTTTAGCCTGTTTTCTCGTTTTAAGCCTGTTTTTGGAACAAAATAGGTATTAGTGTTGTCTAAACACTCCAAATTAAACCTGAACTCTTATAATTAGTCAAACGCATTAGATTGTTGCATATTTTCACCCTAGAAAGAGTAACATAGCTGTTTACTGCTTTAAATCAATGTTTTCTTGGGTTTAGCATGTTTCGGGACAAAATGGGTATAATTGTTGTCTAAACACTCCAAATTCATCCCGAACTCTTACAATTAGTCAAATGCATTCGATTGTCACACATGTTGACCCCAGAAACACAAACAAAGCTGTTTACTGCTTTTAATCAATGTTTTTGCGGTTTTAGCCTGTTTTCTCGTTTTAAGCCTGTTTTTGGAACAAAATAGGTAGTAGTGTTGTCTAAACACTCCAAATTAAACCTGAACTCTTATAATTAGTCAAACGCATTAGATTGTTGCATATTTTCACCCTAGAAAGAGTAACATAGCTGTTTACTGCTTTAAATCAATGTTTTCTTGGGTTTAGCATGTTTCGGGACAAAATGGGTATAATTGTTGTCTAAACACTCCAAATTCATCCCGAACTCTTACAATTAGTCAAATGCATTCGATTGTCACACATGTTGACCCCAGAAACACAAACAAAGCTGTTTACTGCTTTTAATCAATGTTTTCGCGGTTTTAGCCTGTTTTCTCGGTTTAAGCCTATTTTGGAACAAAATAGGTATAAGTGTTGTCTAAACACTCCAAATTAAACCCGAACTCTTATAATTAGTCAAACGCATTAGATTGTTGCATACTTTCACCCTAGAAAGAGTAACATAGCTGTTTACTGCTTTAAATCAATGTTTTCTCTGTTTTAGCCTGTTTTGGGACAAAATGGGTATAATTGTTGTCTAAACACTCCAAATTCCTTCCGAACTCTTACAAATAGTTAAATGCATTGGATTGTCACACATTTTTACACTAGAAACACAAACAAATCTGTTTACTACTTTGAATTAATGTTTACTTGGTTTTAGCCTGTTTTCTCGTTTTATGCCTGTTTTGGAACAAAATTGGTATAAGTGTTGTCTAAACACTCCAAATTAAACCCGAACTCTTATAATTATTCAAAAGTATTAGATTGTTACATATTTTCACCCTAGAAAGAGTAACATAGCTGTTTACTGCTATAAATCAATGTTTTCTCGGTTTTAGCCTGTTTTGGGACAAAATGGGTATAATTGTTGTGTAAAGACTCCAAATTAAACCCGAACTCTTACAAATAGTTAAAGGCATTGGATTGCCACACATTTTGACACTAGACACACAAACAAAGCTTTTAACTGCTTCGAATTAATGTTTACTCGGTTTTAGCCTGTTTTCTCGTTTTATGCCTGTTTTGGAACGAAATAGGTATAAGTGTTGTCTAAACACTCCAAATTCAACCCGAACTCTTATAATTAGTCAAATGCATTGGATTGTTACATATTTTGACCATAGAAAGAGTAACATAGCTGTTTACTGCTTTAAATCAATGTTTTCTCGGGTTTAGCCTGTTTTGGGACAAAATTGGTATAATTGTTGTCTAAACACTCCAACTTCATCCCGAGCTCTTACAATTAGTCAAATGCATTGGATTATTACATATTTTGACCCTAGGAACAGTAAACAAAGCCGACTATTTCGTCGAATTAATGTTTTCTTGTTTTTCGCCTGTTTTCTTGTTTTAAGCCTGTTTCGGGACAAAATGAGTATAATTGTTGTCTAAACACTCCAAATTCATCCCGAACTCTTACAATTAGTCAAATGCATTCGATTGTCACACATGTTGACCCCAGAAACACAAACAAAGCTGTTTACTGCTTTTAATCAATGTTTTTGCGGTTTTAGCCTGTTTTCTCGTTTTAAGCCTGTTTTTGGAACAAAATAGGTATTAGTGTTGTCTAAACACTCCAAATTAAACCTGAACTCTTATAATTAGTCAAACGCATTAGATTGTTGCATACTTTCACCCTAGAAAGAGTAACATAGCTGTTTACTGCTTTAAATCAATGTTTTCTCTGTTTTAGCCTGTTTTGGGACAAAATGGGTATAATTGTTGTCTAAACACTCCAAATTCCTTCCGAACTCTTACAAATAGTTAAATGCATTGGATTGTCACACATTTTTACACTAGAAACACAAACAAATCTGTTTACTACTTCGAATTAATGTTTACTCGGTTTTAGCCTCTTTTCTCGTTTTATGCCTGTTTTGGAACAAAATTGGTATAAGTGTTGTCTAAACACTCCAAATTAAACCCGAACTCTTATAATTATTCAAACGCATTAGATTGTTACATATTTTCACCCTAGAAAGAGTAACATAGCTGTTTACTGCTATAAATCAATGTTTTCTCGGGTTTAGCCTGTTTCGGGACAAAATGGGTATAATTGTTGTCTAAACACTCCAAATTCATCCCGAACTCTTACAATTAGTCAAATGCATTCGATTGTCACACATGTTGACCCCAGAAACACAAACAAAGCTGTTTACTGCTTTTAATCAATGTTTTCGCGGTTTTAGCCTGTTTTCTCGGTTTAAGCCTATTTTGGAACAAAATAGGTATAAGTGTTGTCTAAACACTCCAAATTAAACGCGAACTCTTATAATTAGTCAAACGCATAAGGTTGTTGCATATTTTCACCCTAGAAAGAGTAACATAACTGTTTACTGCTTTAAATCAATGTTTTCTCGGTTTTAGCCTGTTTTGGGACAAAATGGGTATAATTGTTGTGTAAACACTCCAAATTCCTCCCGAACTCTTACAAATAGTTAAAGGCATTGGATTGTCACACATTTTGACACTAGACACACAAACAAAGCTTTTAACTGCTTCGAATTAATGTTTACTCGGTTTTAGCCTGTTTTCTTGTTTTATGCCTGTTTTGGAACGAAATAGGTATAAGTGTTGTCTAAACACTCCAAATTCAACCCGAACTCTTATAATTAGTCAAATGCATTGGATTGTTACATATTTTGACCATAGAAAGAGTAACATAGCTGTTTACTGCTTTAAATCAATGTTTTCTCGGGTTTAGCCTGTTTTGGGACAAAATTGGTATAATTGTTGTCTAAACACTCCAACTTCATCCCGAGCTCTTACAATTAGTCAAATGCATTGGATTATTACATATTTTGACCCCAGGAACAGTAAACAAAGCTGTCTATTTCGTCGAATTAATGTTTTCTTGTTTTTCGCCTGTTTTCTTGTTTTAAGCCTGTTTTGGGACAAAATGAGTATAATTGTTGTCTAAACACTCCATATTCCTCCCGAACTCTTACAAATAGTTAAAGGCATTGGATTGTCACACATTTTGACACTAGACACACAAACAAAGCTTTTAACTGCTTCGAATTAATGTTTACTCGGTTTTAGCCTGTTTTCTCGTTTTATGCCTGTTTTGGAACGAAATAGGTATAAGTGTTGTCTAAACACTCCAAATTCAACCCGAACTCTTATAATTAGTCAAATGCATTGGATTGTTACATATTTTGACCATAGAAAGAGTAACATAGCTGTTTACTGCTTTAAATCAATGTTTTCTCGGGTTTAGCCTGTTTTGGGACAAAATTGGTATAATTGTTGTCTAAACACTCCAACTTCATCCCGAGCTCTTACAATTAGTCAAATGCATTGGATTATTACATATTTTGACCCCAGGAACAGTAAACAAAGCTGTCTATTTCGTCGAATTAATGTTTTCTTGTTTTTCGCCTGTTTTCTTGTTTTAAGCCTGTTTCGGGACAAAATGAGTATAATTGTTGTCTAAACACTCCAAATTCATCCCGAACTCTTACAATTAGTCAAATGCATTCGATTGTCACACATGTTGACCCCAGAAACACAAACAAAGCTGTTTACTGCTTTTAATCAATGTTTTTGCGGTTTTAGCCTGTTTTCTCGTTTTAAGCCTGTTTTTGGAACAAAATAGGTATTAGTGTTGTCTAAACACTCCAAATTAAACCTGAACTCTTATAATTAGTCAAACGCATTAGATTGTTGCATATTTTCACCCTAGAAAGAGTAACATAGCTGTTTACTGCTTTAAATCAATGTTTTCTTGGGTTTAGCATGTTTCGGGACAAAATGGGTATAATTGTTGTCTAAACACTCCAAATTCATCCCGAACTCTTACAATTAGTCAAATGCATTCGATTGTCACACATGTTGACCCCAGAAACACAAACAAAGCTGTTTACTGCTTTTAATCAATGTTTTTGCGGTTTTAGCCTGTTTTCTCGTTTTAAGCCTGTTTTTGGAACAAAATAGGTAGTAGTGTTGTCTAAACACTCCAAATTAAACCTGAACTCTTATAATTAGTCAAACGCATTAGATTGTTGCATATTTTCACCCTAGAAAGAGTAACATAGCTGTTTACTGCTTTAAATCAATGTTTTCTTGGGTTTAGCATGTTTCGGGACAAAATGGGTATAATTGTTGTCTAAACACTCCAAATTCATCCCGAACTCTTACAATTAGTCAAATGCATTCGATTGTCACACATGTTGACCCCAGAAACACAAACAAAGCTGTTTACTGCTTTTAATCAATGTTTTTGCGGTTTTAGCCTGTTTTCTCGTTTTAAGCCTGTTTTTGGAACAAAATAGGTAGTAGTGTTGTCTAAACACTCCAAATTAAACCTGAACTCTTATAATTAGTCAAACGCATTAGATTGTTGCATATTTTCACCCTAGAAAGAGTAACATAGCTGTTTACTGCTTTAAATCAATGTTTTCTTGGGTTTAGCATGTTTCGGGACAAAATGGGTATAATTGTTGTCTAAACACTCCAAATTCATCCCGAACTCTTACAATTAGTCAAATGCATTCGATTGTCACACATGTTGACCCCAGAAACACAAACAAAGCTGTTTACTGCTTTTAATCAATGTTTTCGCGGTTTTAGCCTGTTTTCTCGGTTTAAGCCTATTTTGGAACAAAATAGGTATAAGTGTTGTCTAAACACTCCAAATTAAACCCGAACTCTTATAATTAGTCAAACGCATTAGATTGTTGCATACTTTCACCCTAGAAAGAGTAACATAGCTGTTTACTGCTTTAAATCAATGTTTTCTCTGTTTTAGCCTGTTTTGGGACAAAATGGGTATAATTGTTGTCTAAACACTCCAAATTCCTTCCGAACTCTTACAAATAGTTAAATGCATTGGATTGTCACACATTTTTACACTAGAAACACAAACAAATCTGTTTACTACTTTGAATTAATGTTTACTTGGTTTTAGCCTGTTTTCTCGTTTTATGCCTGTTTTGGAACAAAATTGGTATAAGTGTTGTCTAAATACTCCAAATTAAACCCGAACTCTTATAATTATTCAAAAGTATTAGATTGTTACATATTTTCACCCTAGAAAGAGTAACATAGCTGTTTACTGCTATAAATCATTGTTTTCTCGGTTTTAGCCTGTTTTGGGACAAAATGGGTATAATTGTTGTGTAAACACTCCAAATTAAACCCGAACTCTTACAAATAGTTAAAGGCATTGGATTGCCACACATTTTGACACTAGACACACAAACAAAGCTTTTAACTGCTTCGAATTAATGTTTACTCGGTTTTAGCCTGTTTTCTCGTTTTATGCCTGTTTTAGAACGAAATAGGTATAAGTGTTGTCTAAACACTCCAAATTCAACCCGAACTCTTATAATTAGTCAAATGCATTGGATTGTTACATATTTTGATCTTAGAAAGAGTAACATAGTTGTTTACTGCTTTAAATCAATGTTTTCTCGGGTTTAGCCTGTTTTGGGACAAAATTGGTATAATTGTTGTCTAAACACTCCAACTTCATCCCGAGCTCTTACAATTAGTCAAATGCATTGGATTATTACATATTTTGACCCTAGGAACAGTAAACATAGATGTCTATTTCGTCGAATTAATGTTTTCTTGTTTTTCGCCTGTTTTCTTGTTTTAAGCCTGTTTCGGGACAAAATGAGTATAATTGTTGTCTAAACACTCCAAATTCATCCCAAACTCTTACAATTAGTCAAATGCATTCGATTGTCACACATGTTGACCCCAGAAACACAAACAAAGCTGTTTACTGCTTTTAATCAATGTTCTCGCGGTTTTAGCCTGTTTTCTCGTTTTAAGCCTGTTTTGGAACAAAATAGGTATAAGTGTTGTCTAAACACTCCAAATTAAACCTGAACTCTTATAATTAGTCAAACGCATTAGATTGTTGCATACTTTCACCCTAGAAAGAGTAACATAGCTGTTTACTGCTTTAAATCAATGTTTTCTCTGTTTTAGCCTGTTTTGGGACAAAATGAGTATAATTGTTGTCTAAACACTCCAAATTCCTCCCGAACTCTTACAAATAGTTAAAGGCATTGGATTGTCACACATTTTGACACTAGACACACAAACAAAGCTTTTAACTGCTTCGAATTAATGTTTACTCGGTTTTAGCCTGTTTTCTCGTTTTATGCCTGTTTTGGAACGAAATAGGTATAAGTGTTGTCTAAACACTCCAAATTCAACCCGAACTCTTATAATTAGTCAAATGCATTGGATTGTTACATATTTTGACCATAGAAAGAGTAACATAGCTGTTTACTGCTTTAAATCAATGTTTTCTCGGGTTTAGCCTGTTTTGGGACAAAATTGGTATAATTGTTGTCTAAACACTCCAACTTCATCCCGAGCTCTTACAATTAGTCAAATGCATTGGATTATTACATATTTTGACCCCAGGAACAGTAAACAAAGCTGTCTATTTCGTCGAATTAATGTTTTCTTGTTTTTCGCCTGTTTTCTTGTTTTAAGCCTGTTTCGGGACAAAATGAGTATAATTGTTGTCTAAACACTCCAAATTCATCCCGAACTCTTACAATTAGTCAAATGCATTCGATTGTCACACATGTTGACCCCAGAAACACAAACAAAGCTGTTTACTGCTTTTAATCAATGTTTTTGCGGTTTTAGCCTGTTTTCTCGTTTTAAGCCTGTTTTGGGAACAAAATAGGTAGTAGTGTTGTCTAAACACTCCAAATTAAACCTGAACTCTTATAATTAGTCAAACGCATTAGATTGTTGCATATTTTCACCCTAGAAAGAGTAACATAGCTGTTTACTGCTTTAAATCAATGTTTTCTTGGGTTTAGCATGTTTCGGGACAAAATGGGTATAATTGTTGTCTAAACACTCCAAATTCATCCCGAACTCTTACAATTAGTCAAATGCATTCGATTGTCACACATGTTGACCCCAGAAACACAAACAAAGCTGTTTACTGCTTTTAATCAATGTTTTTGCGGTTTTAGCCTGTTTTCTCGTTTTAAGCCTGTTTTTGGAACAAAATAGGTAGTAGTGTTGTCTAAACACTCCAAATTAAACCTGAACTCTTATAATTAGTCAAACGCATTAGATTGTTGCATATTTTCACCCTAGAAAGAGTAACATAGCTGTTTACTGCTTTAAATCAATGTTTTCTTGGGTTTAGCATGTTTCGGGACAAAATGGGTATAATTGTTGTCTAAACACTCCAAATTCATCCCGAACTCTTACAATTAGTCAAATGCATTCGATTGTCACACATGTTGACCCCAGAAACACAAACAAAGCTGTTTACTGCTTTTAATCAATGTTTTCGCGGTTTTAGCCTGTTTTCTCGGTTTAAGCCTATTTTGGAACAAAATAGGTATAAGTGTTGTCTAAACACTCCAAATTAAACCCGAACTCTTATAATTAGTCAAACGCATTAGATTGTTGCATACTTTCACCCTAGAAAGAGTAACATAGCTGTTTACTGCTTTAAATCAATGTTTTCTCTGTTTTAGCCTGTTTTGGGACAAAATGGGTATAATTGTTGTCTAAACACTCCAAATTCCTTCCGAACTCTTACAAATAGTTAAATGCATTGGATTGTCACACATTTTTACACTAGAAACACAAACAAATCTGTTTACTACTTTGAATTAATGTTTACTTGGTTTTAGCCTGTTTTCTCGTTTTATGCCTGTTTTGGAACAAAATTGGTATAAGTGTTGTCTAAATACTCCAAATTAAACCCGAACTCTTATAATTATTCAAAAGTATTAGATTGTTACATATTTTCACCCTAGAAAGAGTAACATAGCTGTTTACTGCTATAAATCATTGTTTTCTCGGTTTTAGCCTGTTTTGGGACAAAATGGGTATAATTGTTGTGTAAACACTCCAAATTAAACCCGAACTCTTACAAATAGTTAAAGGCATTGGATTGCCACACATTTTGACACTAGACACACAAACAAAGCTTTTAACTGCTTCGAATTAATGTTTACTCGGTTTTAGCCTGTTTTCTCGTTTTATGCCTGTTTTAGAACGAAATAGGTATAAGTGTTGTCTAAACACTCCAAATTCAACCCGAACTCTTATAATTAGTCAAATGCATTGGATTGTTACATATTTTGACCATAGAAAGAGTAACATAGTTGTTTACTGCTTTAAATCAATGTTTTCTCGGGTTTAGCCTGTTTTGGGACAAAATTGGTATAATTGTTGTCTAAACACTCCAACTTCATCCCGAGCTCTTACAATTAGTCAAATGCATTGGATTATTACATATTTTGACCCTAGGAACAGTAAACATAGATGTCTATTTCGTCGAATTAATGTTTTCTTGTTTTTCGCCTGTTTTCTTGTTTTAAGCCTGTTTCGGGACAAAATGAGTATAATTGTTGTCTAAACACTCCAAATTCATCCCAAACTCTTACAATTAGTCAAATGCATTCGATTGTCACACATGTTGACCCCAGAAACACAAACAAAGCTGTTTACTGCTTTTAATCAATGTTCTCGCGGTTTTAGCCTGTTTTCTCGTTTTAAGCCTGTTTTGGAACAAAATAGGTATAAGTGTTGTCTAAACACTCCAAATTAAACCTGAACTCTTATAATTAGTCAAACGCATTAGATTGTTGCATACTTTCACCCTAGAAAGAGTAACATAGCTGTTTACTGCTTTAAATCAATGTTTTCTCTGTTTTAGCCTGTTTTGGGACAAAATGGGTATAATTGTTGTCTAAACACTCCAAATTCCTTCCGAACTCTTACAAATAGTTAAATGCATTGGATTGTCACACATTTTTACACTAGAAACACAAACAAATCTGTTTACTACTTCGAATTAATGTTTACTTGGTTTTAGCCTGTTTTCTCGTTTTATGCCTGTTTTGGAACAAAATTGGTATAAGTGTTGTCTAAACACTCCAAATTAAACCCGAACTCTTATAATTATTCAAAAGTATTAGATTGTTACATATTTTCACCCTAGAAAGAGTAACATAGCTGTTTACTGCTATAAATCAATGTTTTCTCGGGTTTAGCCTGTTTTGGGACAAAATGGGTATAAGTGTTGTCTAAACACTCAAAATTAAACCCGAACTCTTATAATTAGTCAAACGCATAAGATTGTTGCATATTTTCACCCTAGAAAGAGTAACATAACTGTTTACTGCTTTAAATCAATGTTTTCTCGGTTTTAGCCTGTTTTGGGACAAAATGGGTATAATTGTTGTGTAAACACTCCAAATTCCTCCCGAACTCTTACAAATAGTTACAGGCATTGGATTGTCACACATTTTGACACTAGACACACAAACAAAGCTTTTAACTGCTTCGAATTAATGTTTTCACGGTTTTAGCCTGTTTTCTCGTTTTATGCCTGTTTTGGAACGAAATAGGTATAAGTGTTGTCTAAACACTCCAAATTCAACCCGAACTCTTATAATTAGTCAAATGCATTGGATTGTTACATATTTTGACCATAGAAAGAGTAACATAGCTGTTTACTGCTTTAAATCAATGTTTTATCGGGTTTAGCCTGTTTTGGGACAAAATTGGTATAATTGTTGTCTAAACACTCCAACTTCATCCCGAGCTCTTACAATTAGTCAAATGCATTGGATTATTACATATTTTGACCCTAGGAACAGTAAACAAAGCCGACTATTTCGTCGAATTAATGTTTTCTTGTTTTTCGCTTGTTTTCTTGTTTTAAGCCTGTTTCGGGACAAAATGAGTATAATTGTTGTCTAAACACTCCAAATTCATCCCGAACTCTTACAATTAGTCAAATGCATTCGATTGTCACACATGTTGACCCCAGAAACACAAACAAAGCTGTTTACTGCTTTTAATCAATGTTTTTGCGGTTTTAGCCTGTTTTCTCGTTTTAAGCCTGTTTTTGGAACAAAATAGGTATTAGTGTTGTCTAAACACTCCAAATTAAACCTGAACTCTTATAATTAGTCAAACGCATTAGATTGTTGCATATTTTCACCCTAGAAAGAGTAACATAGCTGTTTACTGCTTTAAATCAATGTTTTCTTGGGTTTAGCATGTTTCGGGACAAAATGGGTATAATTGTTGTCTAAACACTCCAAATTCATCCCGAACTCTTACAATTAGTCAAATGCATTCGATTGTCACACATGTTGACCCCAGAAACACAAACAAAGCTGTTTACTGCTTTTAATCAATGTTTTTGCGGTTTTAGCCTGTTTTCTCGTTTTAAGCCTGTTTTTGGAACAAAATAGGTAGTAGTGTTGTCTAAACACTCCAAATTAAACCTGAACTCTTATAATTAGTCAAACGCATTAGATTGTTGCATATTTTCACCCTAGAAAGAGTAACATAGCTGTTTACTGCTTTAAATCAATGTTTTCTTGGGTTTAGCCTGTTTCGGGACAAAATGGGTATAATTGTTGTCTAAACACTCCAAATTCATCCCGAACTCTTACAATTAGTCAAATGCATTCGATTGTCACACATGTTGACCCCAGAAACACAAACAAAGCTGTTTACTGCTTTTAATCAATGTTTTCGCGGTTTTAGCCTGTTTTCTCGATTTAAGCCTATTTTGGAACAAAATAGGTATAAGTGTTGTCTAAACACTCCAAATTAAACCCGAACTCTTATAATTAGTCAAACGCATTAGATTGTTGCATACTTTCACCCTAGAAAGAGTAACATAGCTGTTTACTGCTTTAAATCAATGTTTTCTCTGTTTTAGCCTGTTTTGGGACAAAATGGGTATAATTGTTGTGTAAACACTCCAAATTCCTTCCGAACTCTTACAAATAGTTAAATGCATTGGATTGTCACACATTTTTACACTAGAAACACAAACAAATCTGTTTACTACTTCGAATTAATGTTTACTCGGTTTTAGCCTCTTTTCTCGTTTTATGCCTGTTTTGGAACAAAATTGGTATAAGTGTTGTCTAAACACTCCAAATTAAACCCGAACTCTTATAATTATTCAAACGCATTAGATTGTTACATATTTTCACCCTAGAAAGAGTAACATAGCTGTTTACTGCTATAAATCAATGTTTTCTCGGGTTTAGCCTGTTTCGGGACAAAATGGGTATAATTGTTGTCTAAACACTCCAAATTCCTTCCGAACTCTTACAAATAGTTAAATGCATTGGATTGTCACACATTTTTACACTAGAAACACAAACAAATCTGTTTACTACTTCGAATTAATGTTTACTTGGTTTTAGCCTGTTTTCTCGTTTTATGACTGTTTTGGAACAAAATTGGTATAAGTGTTGTCTAAACACTCCAAATTAAACCCGAACTCTTATAATTATTCAAAAGTATTAGATTGTTACATATTTTCACCCTAGAAAGAGTAACATAGCTGTTTACTGCTATAAATCAATGTTTTCTCGGGTTTAGCCTGTTTTGGGACAAAATGGGTATAAGTGTTGTCTAAACACTCAAAATTAAACCCGAACTCTTATAATTAGTCAAACGCATAAGATTGTTGCATATTTTCACCCTAGAAAGAGTAACATAACTGTTTACTGCTTTAAATCAATGTTTTCTCGGTTTTAGCCTGTTTTGGGACAAAATGGGTATAATTGTTGTGTAAACACTCCAAATTCCTCCCGAACTCTTACAAATAGTTAAAGGCATTGGATTGTCACACATTTTGACACTAGACACACAAACAAAGCTTTTAACTGCTTCGAATTAATGTTTACTCGGTTTTAGCCTGTTTTCTCGTTTTATGCCTGTTTTGGAACGAAATAGGTATAAGTGTCGTCTAAACACTCCAAATTCAACCCGAACTCTTATAATTAGTCAAATGCATTGGATTGTTACATATTTTGACCATAGAAAGAGTAACATAGCTGTTTACTGCTTTAAATCAATGTTTTCTCGGGTTTAGCCTGTTTTGGGACAAAATTGGTATAATTGTTGTCTAAACACTCCAACTTCATCCCGAGCTCTTACAATTAGTCAAATGCATTGGATTATTACATATTTTGACCCCAGGAACAGTAAACAAAGCTGTCTATTTCGTCGAATTAATGTTTTCTTGTTTTTCGCCTGTTTTCTCTGTTTTAGCCTGTTTTGGGACAAAATGGGTATAATTGTTGTCTAAACACTCGAAATTCATCCCGAACTCTTACAATTAGTTAAATGCATTGGATTGTCACACATTTTGACACTAGAAACACAAACAAAGCTTTTTTCTGCTTTGAATTAATGTTTTCTCGATTTTAGCCTGTTTTCTCGTTTTAAGCCTATTTTGGAACAAAATAGGTATAAGTGTTGTCTAAACACTCCAAATTAAACCCGAACTCTTATAATTAGTCAAACGCATTAGATTGTTGCATATTTTCACCCTAGAAAGAGTAACATAACTGTTTACTGCTTTAAATCAATGTTTTCTCGGTTTTAGCCTGTTTTGGGACAAAATGGGTATAATTGTTGTGTAAACACTCCAAATTCCTCCCGAACTCTTACAAATAGTTAAATGCATTGGATTGTCACACATTTTGACACTAGAAACACAAACAAAGCTTTTAACTGCTTCGAATTAATGTTTACTCGGTTTTAGCCTGTTTTCTCATTTTATGCCTGTTTTGGAACGAAATAGGTATAAGTGTTGTCTAAACACTCCAATTTCAACCCGAACTCTTATAATTAGTCAAATGCATTGGATTGTTACATATTTTGACCATAGAAAGAGTAACATAGCTGTTTACTGCTTTAAATCAATATTTTCTCGGGTTTAGCCTGTTTCGGGACAAAATGAGTATAATTGTTGTCTAAACACTCCAAATTCATCCCGAGCTCTTAAAATTAGTCAAATACATTGGATTATTACATATTTTGACCCTAGGAACAGTAAACAAAGCTGTCTATTTCTTCGAAATAATGTTTTCTTGTTTTTAGCCTGTTTTCTTGTTTTAAGCCTGTTTCGGGACAAAATGAGTATAATTGTTGTCTAAACACTCCTAATTCATCCCGAACTCTTACAATTAGTCAAATGCCTAATTTTAGTCTGTTTTCGGTGAAAATTTTGCGGTTTTAGTCTGTTTTCTCGTTTTATGCCTGTTTTGGAACAAAAAAGGTATAAGTTTTGTCTAAACACTCCAAATTAAACCCGAACTCTTATAATTAGTCAAACGCATTAGATTGTTGCATATTTTCACCCTAGAAAGAGTAACATAGCTGTTTACTGCTTTAAATCAATGTTTTCTCTGTTTTAGCCTGTTTTGGGATAAAATGGGTATAATTGTTGTCTAAACACTCCAAATTCCTTCCGAACTCTTACAAATAGTTAAATGCATTGGATTGTCACACATTTTGACACTAGAAACACAAACAAAGCTTTTTTCTGCTTTGAATTAATGTTTTCTCGATTTTAGCCTGTTTTCTCGTTTTAAGCCTATTTTGGAACAAAATAGGTATAAGTGTTGTCTAAACACTCCAAATTAAACCCGAACTCTTATAATTAGTCAAACGCATTAGATTGTTGCATATTTTCACCCTAGAAAGAGTAACATAACTGTTTACTGCTTTAAATCAATATTTTCTCGGGTTTAGCCTGTTTCGGGACAAAATGAGTATAATTGTTGTCTAAACACTCCAAATTCATCCCGAGCTCTTACAGTTAGTCAAATGCATTGGATTATTACATATTTTGACCCTAGGAACAGTAAACAAAGCTGTCTATTTCTTCGAATTAATGTTTTCTTGTTTTTAGCCTGTTTTCTTGTTTTAAGCCTGTTTCGGGACAAAATGAGTATAATTGTTGTCTAAACACTCCAAATTCATCCCGAACTCTTACAATTAGTCAAATGCATTGGATTGTCACACATGTTGACCCCAGAAACACAAACAAAGATGTTTACTGCTTTTAATCAATGTTTTCGCGGTTTTAGCCTGTTTTCTCGTTTTAAGCCTGTTTTGGAACAAAATAGGTATAAGTGTTGTCTAAACACTCCAAATTAAACCCGAACTCTTATAATTATTCAAAAGCATTAGATTGTTACATATTTTCACCCTAGAAAGAGTAACATAGCTGTTTACTGCTATAAATCAATGTTTTCTTGGGTGTAGCCTGTTTTGGGACAAAATGGGTATAATTGTTGTCTAAACACTCACAATTCATCCCGAACTCTTACAATTAGTCAAATGCATTCGATTGTCACACCTGTTGACCCCAGAAACACATACAAAGCTGTTTACTGCTTTTAATCAATGTTTTTGCGGTTTTAGTCTGTTTTCTCGTTTTATGCCTGTTTTGGAACAAAATAGGTATAAGTGTTGTCTAAACACTCCAAATTAAACCCGAACTCTTATAATTAGTCAAACGCATTAGATTGTTGCATATTTTCACCCTAGAAAGAGTAACATAGCTGTTTACTGCTTTAAATCAATGTTTTCTCTGTTTTAGCCTGTTTTGGGATAAAATGGGTATAATTGTTGTCTAAACACTCCAAATTCCTTCCGAACTCTTACAAATAGTTAAATGCATTGGATTGTCACACATTTTGACACTAGAAACACAAACAAAGCTTTTTTTCTGCTTTGAATTAATGTTTTCTCGATTTTAGCCTGTTTTCTCGTTTTAAGCCTATTTTGGAACAAAATAGGTATAAGTGTTGTCTAAACACTCCAAATTAAACCCGAACTCTTATAATTAGTCAAACGCATTAGATTGTTGCATATTTTCACCCTAGAAAGAGTAACATAACTGTTTACTGCTTTAAATCAATATTTTCTCGGGTTTAGCCTGTTTCGGGACAAAATGAGTATAATTGTTGTCTAAACACTCCAAATTCATCCCGAGCTCTTACAGTTAGTCAAATGCATTGGATTATTACATATTTTGACCCTAGGAACAGTAAACAAAGCTGTCTATTTCTTCGAATTAATGTTTTCTTGTTTTTAGCCTGTTTTCTTGTTTTAAGCCTGTTTCGGGACAAAATGAGTATAATTGTTGTCTAAACACTCCAAATTCATCCCGAACTCTTACAATTAGTCAAATGCATTGGATTGTCACACATGTTGACCCCAGAAACACAAACAAAGATGTTTACTGCTTTTAATCAATGTTTTCGCGGTTTTAGCCTGTTTTCTCGTTTTAAGCCTGTTTTGGAACAAAATAGGTATAAGTGTTGTCTAAACACTCCAAATTAAACCCGAACTCTTATAATTATTCAAAAGCATTAGATTGTTACATATTTTCACCCTAGAAAGAGTAACATAGCTGTTTACTGCTATAAATCAATGTTTTCTTGGGTTTAGCCTGTTTTGGGACAAAATGGGTATAATTGTTGTCTAAACACTCACAATTCATCCCGAACTCTTACAATTAGTCAAATGCATTCGATTGTCACACCTGTTGACCCCAGAAACACATACAAAGCTGTTTACTGCTTTTAATCAATGTTTTTGCGGTTTTAGTCTGTTTTCTCGTTTTATGCCTGTTTTGGAACAAAATAGGTATAAGTGTTGTCTAAACACTCCAAATTAAACCCGAACTCTTATAATTAGTCAAACGCATTAGATTGTTGCATATTTTCACCCTAGAAAGAGTAACATAGCTGTTTACTGCTTTAAATCAATGTTTTCTCTGTTTTAGCCTGTTTTGGGATAAAATGGGTATAATTGTTGTCTAAACACTCCAAATTCCTTCCGAACTCTTACAAATAGTTAAATGCATTGGATTGTCACACATTTTGACACTAGAAACACAAACAAAGCTTTTTTCTGCTTTGAATTAATGTTTTCTCGATTTTAGCCTGTTTTCTCGTTTTAAGCCTATTTTGGAACAAAATAGGTATAAGTGTTGTCTAAACACTCCAAATTAAACCCGAACTCTTATAATTAGTCAAACGCATTAGATTGTTGCATATTTTCACCCTAGAAAGAGTAACATAACTGTTTACTGCTTTAAATCAATATTTTCTCGGGTTTAGCCTGTTTCGGGACAAAATGAGTATAATTGTTGTCTAAACACTCCAAATTCATCCCGAGCTCTTACAGTTAGTCAAATGCATTGGATTATTACATATTTTGACCCTAGGAACAGTAAACAAAGCTGTCTATTTCTTCGAATTAATGTTTTCTTGTTTTTAGCCTGTTTTCTTGTTTTAAGCCTGTTTCGGGACAAAATGAGTATAATTGTTGTCTAAACACTCCAAATTCATCCCGAACTCTTACAATTAGTTAAATGCATTGGATTGTCACACATGTTGACCCCAGAAACACAAACAAAGATGTTTACTGCTTTTAATCAATGTTTTCGCGGTTTTAGCCTGTTTTCTCGTTTTAAGCCTATTTTGGAACAAAATAGGTATAAGTGTTGTCTAAACACTCCAAATTAAACCCGAACTCTTATAATTATTCAAAAGCATTAGATTGTTACATATTTTCACCCTAGAAAGAGTAACATAGCTGTTTACTGCTATAAATCAATGTTTTCTTGGGTTTAGCCTGTTTTGGGACAAAATGGGAATAATTGTTGTCTAAACACTCACAATTCATCCCGAACTCTTACAATTAGTCAAATGCATTCGATTGTCACACCTGTTGACCCCAGAAACACATACAAAGCTGTTTACTGCTTTTAATCAATGTTTTTGCGGTTTTAGTCTGTTTTCTCGTTTTATGCCTGTTTTGGAACAAAATAGGTATAAGTGTTGTCTAAACACTCCAAATTAAACCCGAACTCTTATAATTAGTCAAACGCATTAGATTGTTGCATATTTTCACCCTAGAAAGAGTAACATACCTGTTTACTGCTTTAAATCAATGTTTTCTCAGTTTTAGCTTGTTTTGGGATAAAATGGGTATAATTGTTGTCTAAACACTCCAAATTCCTCCCGAACCTTTACAATTAGTTAAATGCCTTGGATTGTCACACATTTTGACACTAGAAACACAAACAAAGCTTTTTTCTGCTTTGAATTAATGTTTTCTCGATTTTAGCCTGTTTTCTCGTTTTAAGCCTATTTTGGAACAAAATAGGTATAAGTGTTGTCTAAACACTCCAAATTAAACCCGAACGCTTATAATTAGTCAAACGCATTAGATTGTTGCATATTTTCACCCTAGAAAGAGTAACATAACTGTTTACTGCTTTAAATCAATGTTTTCTCGGTTTTAGCCTGTTTTGGTGTAAGTTTGAGAGTAGAGTAATCAAGAGATTATGGAAGAGAGTGAAATCGTGTAAAGAGTGAGGAGAGTGAACGATTGAGAGAGAGAGTGTTGGAGAAAGAGAATAAACTCTTTTCTTACTTCAATTAGAACATACTTACAAACCATATATAGAGCTATACAAAGAGGATATTCTTTCCTAGGGTTCTATGTGCACATTAATGGGAGATAGCGACATCTCCTTATTCCTACATGTGACTAAACCTTTGACTTCCCACTTGCAAGTTGCCTAACGGCTATAATAGAAGGATCTCGATGAAGGGAGATCGTTGGAAGCTCTCCTTAGTGGATTGGGCTTATGAGATACGAGATGGCTTGGTCAGCCCATAGGTTGTCGATCGTACGGACGTCCGTACGGTTGTACGGACGGTGGTGGCCAAGGTGGTGTGCCAAACTCATACTCCCCCTCAAGCTTGACTTAGATGATCAGGCAAGCTTGACAGTCTAGGCACCCACCTCATTAAAAACCTTAGTATAGAAAACCTCATGGGAAAAACTATACATAAGGGAAAAAGAGTGTAGGTGCCTTGTGAAAGACTCATGGCCGAGTGAGGTCTATAAGGCCGAGCTTCGAGTGAATATATTCGCACACTTGGGGACTTGCAGCTTTGGTGAGGATGTCAGCGAGTTGTTCCTTGCTCTCGGTGTGACATGGTAGGACAACTCCAAGCTTGATTTGCTCTCGCACCTTATGACAGTCCACCTCAATATGTTTGGTCCTCTCATGAAACACTGAATTGGTTGCTATGTGAATGGCAGCTTCATTGTCACAATGCATGGTGATAGGACTTGTGATTTCCACTCCTAAATCCTTGAGGAGTACTTTGAGCCACATTAGTTCAGTTGTGAGTTTGCGCATGGCCCTATACTCGGATTCGGCACTTGAAAGCGATACGACCTTTTGTTTCTTGCTCTTCCATGTGATCAGGTTGCCTCCAAGGAATGTGCAATAGCCAGTTGTGGAGCGACGGTCTCCACGGTCTCCAGCATAGTCAGCGTCGCAATATCCTACCAACTCGGTGTTCTTGTTGCGGCCCATCCAAATGCCTTGTCCCGGTGAGCCCTTGATGTATTTAAGGATTCGGTCGACCATGTTCCAATGATGGACAGTTGGATTGTTCATGTGCTGGCTCACCTGGTTCACAGCAAAGCAAATATCAGGCCGTGTTATAGTTAAATAGATTAACTTACCTACTAGGCGCCGGTAGCGACCAACGTCCTTGTATGGTGCCTGCTCAAGCTCCCCCTGTCCTCCGGCCTTGTAGTTCTCTTCAAGAGGTGATGCCACTGCCTTTGAACCTAATTTTCCTGTCTCATTTAACAGGTCAAGAGCATATTTTCTTTGTGATAGAAATAAACCTTCCTTTGATCTACATATTTCTATCCCAAGAAAATATTTCAACTCTCCAAGGTCCTTAATATCAAAGACTGATTTCAAGAAGGTTTTAGTGTTTTGAATACCTACCGAGTCACTCCCAGTGATGATGATATCATCAACATACACTAGGATGACTACTATACCTTTGGTGCTTGGTGAGGTAAATAGTGTGTGATCAGCCTCGGATTTGCGAAAGCCTTTGTCAAGGAGGATTGTGCTCAGCTTGTGGTACCACGCCCTTGGCGACTGCTTTAGTCCATAGATGGCTTTGTTGAGCTTGAGAACCTTCCCCGGACCAATGGTGTCTTCTAGGCCCGGTGGTGGCCGCATATACACTTCATCTTCGAGCTCGCCTTGTAGGAAGGCGTTCTTCACATCCATTTGCCATAGCTCCCAATCAAGATTTGTGGCAAGAGAGAGAACCACTCGAACAGTGTGAAGTTTGGCCACCGGAGCAAACGTATCAAGATAGTCCTCCCCATACGTTTGCGTGAATCCCCGGGCTACAAGGCGTGCCTTATACCGTTCTATCTCCCCATTGCTCTTATATTTGATTGTGAAGATATACCGAGATGTGACAGCCTTCTTGCCCTTGGGTAAGTCAGCCTCGTCCCATGTGTGATTTTGCACCATGGCCGTATTCTCGGCGTCCACCGCATCTCTCCATACCTTGTGCTGCTTAGCCTCATCATAGGTCTTGGGGATCCAATGCTCATCAATATGGCCAAGAAACACTTGATGCTCTATCGGAAAATGAGCTAAGGTGCACACGGCCTGAATCGGATGAGCAACGGCCATGTTGTTGTAGTACACACGGGTGTTCTTCCAATGACTAGGAGGATACTTGATACGTTGGCTGCGCCTAAGAGGAACTACAGCCCCAGCTTCGGAGTTGGCCCGTCCCGGAGTTATGATTTCCTCAAGCTGTTCGGCCGACTCCTCGGTTGTTTCGGCCGTGATGTCCGCGGGTGACTCCTCATGCTGCTCAGTATGGTCATCGGCATGTATATCAGGATCAGGCTCAGTGAATGGCTCAGATTGTTCTGGTGATGTTGGTCTGGCTGACTCGGGAGAGATCCTATCATTTTCAAGACCTAGCCGCTCAAGAATTACTCGGAGGTTGCGCGTCCGATCAGATGGAGAGTCGGAGAGATTACGGAGCTCATCCCAATTCTTCTCGTCATAAAAGCCGTGTGTCTCCATGAACTTGACATCACGAGATACTAGAATTCTCCTTGTTGTAGGTTCATAGCACTTATACCCCTTTTGTGTAGTAGAATAGCCAAGAAACATAGCCTTTGTACTCTTTGCATCAAGCTTGTCTCTTAGCTCACCTGGTCGCAAAACATAGCACACACAACCAAACACTCGTAAGTGATCAAATGTAGGTTTGTCATTAGTTAATACCTCAAATGGAGACACATCCTTTAGAATTTTTGTTGGTGTGCGGTTAATAAGATAACAAGCGGCTAGCACAGCATCTCCCCAAAACCTCTTTGGAACCCTTGTGTGAAACATCATAGACCTTGCTACCTCCATCAGATGCCTATTCTTCCTCTCAGCCACTCCATTTTGTTGTGGTGTGTAAGGACAACTAGTTTGGTGAAGAATTCCATGTTTGGCTAGATATTGCTTAAAGGCATGGCTTGTGTACTCTCCACCATTATCTGATCTCAAAATTTTAATCTTGGCATGAAAGTGGTTAGTGACATAATTTTGAAAATTAGTAAAGGCCTCAAGAACTCTATCCTTAGAGGGAAGCAAAGTTATCCAAGTATATTTTGATTTTTCATCAATAAAAGTCACAAAATATTTTTGATTATCTCTAGATAAGCAAGGAGATGTCCAAACATCAGAATGAATTAAATCAAAACATTTTTCATAAATAGTAATAGATTTAGGAAAAACAGCCTTGCAATGTTTACCAAGAATACAAGCCTCACACTCATCATTTTGAAAAGAAACATTAGGAAATATTAAAGATAAAGCTCTTGTGTGAGGGTGTCCTAGCCTAGCATGTAAAATAGAATCACTAGGTTTCATAATAACCGAATTAAAACAAGATACATTAGAAGATAAGTTCAAGTCCTCAAGCACATAGAGGTCATCCTTGGATCCTCCTTGACCAAGAACCTTACTTGTCTCAATATCCTGAAAATGAACATTGTTAGGACCAAATATAGCATAACAATTTAAATCAGTAGTGGCTCTCTTGACTGATAGCAAGTTAGAAGTAAAGTTTGGCATATAAAATGCCTTAGTCTCCTTATCAAATAGTTTCAAGTTTCCAATGCCTTTAACTGGTACTTTCTCACCATTTGCTATTATCACATTACCATTAGCAGGTTTAATATCACTAATTAGCCTAGAATCACTAATCATGTGATGGGATGCACCAGAATCAACTATGAGGGGTTTAATTTTGTTTGAGGCAAGAAACGCCTTACCGGTGGCCTCTTTGATGGCTTTGATGAGCGCATCAAGGTCGGACCGCCTTACCAGCTCGGACGATGCTGCAGCAAGAGCAGTTCCACTGGTCACTTGTTGAGGTTGCTCAGAGATTGATGACTCCCCCATGGCTACTGCTTGATGAGCTCTCGGTGGTCCTCCGCGGTTTGGTCGTCCACCTCGGATGGTACCCGGCGGTGGTGCTAGATGAGGGTGTAGAATCCAGCAGCGGCTCTTGAAGTGACCAAGCTTCTTACAATGCTCACAAAATGGCGGGTTGTTCTTGTCCTCCGGCTTGTAGTGGCCCTTGTTTGCTGATGCCGTCTCAGCTTTGTTAGCGGTCACAAGTTCTCCCTTGCCGCCAAACAATCCCATGGAGCCATGCTCCTTTTGAATTTGGTTACAGACATCATCAAGGCTAGGGAGCTTGTCCGACCGTAGAATATGCTTGATAAGGTCATTGTAGGAGGGGTTCAAGGTCAAGAGAAGGCCGAACACCTTATCTTGTTCACGCCTCTCATTCAGAATGGCCGGATCTATAGTCGCCGGCCGGAGCATCTCTAGTTCAGCCCAAAGGGACCTAAACTTCCCAAAGTGCTTGGTGAACTCCATGTCTTCTTGGTTGAGGTTGTTGATGGCCCTCTTAATCTCAAAAATTCGGTTTACATTTGTAACATTCCCAAAAACATTCTTGAGAGTGTCCCACAAGTCTTTTGCTGTCTCGCAATAAGAGTAAGCTTCAAGTATAGGTGCATCTAGGGAGTTTTGAATGATAGCTAGGACTCCCTGATCTTCTTGAAACCACTTGTTCTTCTCATCGACAAGATCCTTGCCGTCTTTGGTGGTCTCGCCACTAGGAGCTTCGCTCGTCTCAACATGGGACCAAAGTCCTCGGCCGCATAGGGCTGTCTTTGTGGTTCTAGCCCACAGTAAGTAATTCTCTCCCTTGAGAGTAACTGGAACAATGAGAGTTTTGGTAGTTTCCATGAAAAAAAAAAAAAAAAAAATGAAGAGACCGTTGGTTAAAGCTATTGTCCAACGGTTAAAGAAAGAAGATTCAAGAACAAGAAATTTCAAGAACAAGAAAGAGAATGCGGAAGGGAGTGATGGAGATTTGAGGCAAGAACAGAATCAAATTTGCTCTGATACCATGTAAGTTTGAGAGTAGAGTAATCAAGAGATTATGGAAGAGAGTGAAATCGTGTAAAGAGTGAGGAGAGTGAACGATTGAGAGAGAGAGTGTTGGAGAAAGAGAATAAACTCTTTTCTTACTTCAATTAGAACATACTTACAAACCATATATAGAGCTATACAAAGAGGATATTCTTTCCTAGGGTTCTATGTGCACATTAATGGGAGATAGCGACATCTCCTTATTCCTACATGTGACTAAACCTTTGACTTCCCACTTGCAAGTTGCCTAACGGCTATAATAGAAGGATCTCGATGAAGGGAGATCGTTGGAAGCTCTCCTTAGTGGATTGGGCTTATGAGATACGAGATGGCTTGGTCAGCCCATAGGTTGTCGATCGTACGGACGTCCGTACGGTTGTACGGACGGTGGTGGCCAAGGTGGTGTGCCAAACTCATATTTGGGACAAAATGGGTATAATTGTTGTGTAAACACTCCAAATTCCTCCCGAACTCTTACAAATAGTTAAATGCATTGGATTGTCACACATTTTGACACTAGAAACACAAACAAAGCTTTTAACTGCTTCGAATTAATGTTTACTCGGTTTTAGCCTGTTTTCTCATTTTATGCCTGTTTTGGAACGAAATAGGTATAAGTGTTGTCTAAACACTCCAATTTCAACCCGAACTCTTATAATTAGTCAAATGCATTGGATTGTTACATATTTTGACCATAGAAAGAGTAACATAGCTGTTTACTGCTTTAAATCAATATTTTCTCGGGTTTAGCCTGTTTTGGGACAAAATGAGTATAATTGTTGTCTAAACACTCCAAATTCATCCCGAGCTCTTACAATTAGTCAAATGCATTGGATTATTACATATTTTGACCCTAGGAACAGTAAACAAAGCTGTCTATTTCTTCGAAATAATGTTTTCTTGTTTTTAGCCTGTTTTCTTGTTTTAAGCCTGTTTCGGGACAAAATGAGTATAATTGTTGTCTAAACACTCCAAATTCATCCCGAACTCTTACAATTACTCAAATGCATTGGATTGTCACACATTTTTACACTAGAAACACAAACAAATCTGTTTACTACTTCGAATTAATGTTTACTCGGTTTTAGCCTGTTTTCTCGTTTTATGCCTGTTTTGGAACAAAATTGGTATAAGTGTTGTCTAAACAATCCAAATTAAACCCGAACTCTTATAATTATTCAAAAGCATTAGATTGTTACATATTTTCACCCTAGAAAGAGTAACATAGCTGTTTACTGCTATAAATCAATGTTTTCTTGGGTTTAGCCGGTTTTGGACAAAATGGGTATAATTGTTGTCTAAACACTCACAATTCATCCCGAACTCTTACAATTAGTCAAATGCATTCGATTGTCACACATGTTGACCCCAGAAACACATACAAAGCTGTTTACTGCTTTTAATCAATGTTTTCGAGGTTTTAGCCTGTTTTCTCGTTTTAAGCCTCTTTTGGAACAAAATAGGTATAAGTGTTGTCTAAACACTCCAAATTAAACCCGAACTCTTATAATTAGTCAAACGCATTAGATTGTTGCATACTTTCACCCTAGAAAGAGCAACATAGCTGTTTACTGCTTTAAATCAATGTTTTCTCTGGTTTAGCCTGTTTTGGGACAAAATGGGTATAATTGTTGTCTAAACACTCCAAATTCCTTCCGAACTCTTACAAATAGTTAAATGCATTGGATTGTCACACATTTTTACACTAGAAACACAAACAAATCTGTTTACTACTTTGAATTAATGTTTACTCGGTTTTAGCCTGTTTTCTCGTTTTATGCCTGTTTTGGAACAAAATAGGTATAAGTGTTGTCTAAACACTCCAAATTAAACCCGAACTCTTATAATTAGTCAAACACATTAGATTGTTACATACTTTCACCCTAGAAAGAGTAACATAGCTGTTTACTGCTTTAAATCAATGTTTTCTCAGTTTTAGCTTGTTTTGGGATAAAATGGGTATAATTGTTGTCTAAACACTCCAAATTCCTCCCGAACCTTTACAATTAGTTAAATGCATTGGATTGTCACACATTTTGAAACTAGAAACACAAACAAAGCTTTTTTCTGCTTTGAATTAATGTTTTCTCGATTTTAGCCTGTTTTCTCGTTTTAAGCCTATTTTGGAACAAAATAGGTATAAGTGTTGTCTAAACACTCCAAATTAAACCCGAACTCTTATAATTAGTCAAACGCATTAGATTGTTGCATATATTCACCCTAGAAAGAGTAACATAGCTGTTTACTGCTTTAAATCAATGTTTTCTTGGGTTTAGCCTGTTTTGGGACAAAATGAGTATAATTGTTGTCTAAACACTCCAAATTCATCCCGAACTCTTACAATTAGTCAAATGCATTCGATTGTCACACATGTTGACCCCAGAAACACAAACAAAGCTGTTTACTGCTTTTAATCAACGTTTTTGCGATTTTAGCCTGTTTTCTCGTTTTAAGCCTGTTTTTGGAACAAAATAGGTATTAGTGTTGTCTAAAAACTCCAAATTAAACCTGAACTCTTATAATTAGTCAAACGCATTAGATTGTTGCACATTTTCACCCTAGAAAGAGTAACATAGCTGTTTACTGCTTTAAATCAATGTTTTCTTGGGTTTAGCCTGTTTCGGGACAAAATGAGTATAATTGTTGTCTAAACACTCCAAATTCATCCCGAACTCTTACAATTAGTCAAATGCATTCAATTGTCACACATGTTGACCCCAGACACACAAAAAAGCTGTTTACTGCTTTTAATCAATGTTTTCGCGGTTTTAGCATGTTTTCTCGGTTTAAGCCTGTTTTGGAACAAAATAGGTATAAGTGTTGTCTAAACACTCCAAATTAAACCCGAACTCTTATAATTAGTCAAACGCATTAGATTGTTGCATATTTTCACCCTAGAAAGAGTAACATAGCTGTTTACTGCTTTAAATCAATGTTTTCTCTGTTTTAGCCTGTTTTGGGATAAAATGGGTATAATTGTTGTCTAAACACTCCAAATTCCTTCCGAACTCTTACAAATAGTTAAATGCATTGGATTGTCACACATTTTTACACTAGAAACACAAACAAATTTGTTTACTACTTTGAATTAATGTTTTCTCGATTTTAGCCTGTTTTCTCGATTTTAGCCTGTTTTCTCGTTTTAAGCCTATTTTGGAACAAAATAGGTATAAGTGTTGTCTAAACACTCCAAATTAAACCCGAACTCTTATAATTAGTCAAACGCATTAGATTGTTGCATTTTTCGCCCTAGAAAGAGTAACATAGCTGTTTACTGCTTTAAATCAATGTTTTCTCTGTTTTAGCCTGTTTTGGGACAAAGTGGGTATAATTGTTGTCTAAACACTCCAAATTCCTTCCGAACTCTTACAAAGAGTTAAATGCATTGGATTGTCACACATTTTTACACTAGAAACAACCACAAATCTGTTTACTGCTTCGAATTAATGTTTACTCGGTATTAGCCTGTTTTCTCGTTTTAAGCCTATTTTGGAACAAAATAGGTATAAGTGTTGTCTAAACACTCCAAATTAAACCTGAACTCTTATAATTAGTCAAACGCATTAGATTGTTGCATATTTTCACCCTAGAGAGAGTAACATAACTGTTTACTGCTTTAAATCAATGTTTTCTCGATTTTAGCCTGTTTTGGGACAAAATGGGTATAATTGTTGTGTAAACACTCCAAATTCCTCCCGAACTCTTACAAATAGTTAAATGCATTGGATTGTCACACATTTTGACACTAGAAACACAAACAAAGCTTTTAACTGCTTCGAATTAATGTTTACTCGGTTTTAGCCTGTTTTCTCATTTTATGCCTGTTTTGGAACGAAATAGGTATAAGTGTTGTCTAAACACTCCAAATTCAACCCGAACTCTTATAAATAGTCAAATGTATTGGATTGTTACAAATTTTGACCATAGAAAGAGTAACATAGCTGTTTACTGCTTTAAATCAATGTTTTCTCGGGTTTAGCCTGTTTCGGGACAAAATGGGTATAATTGTTGTCTAAACACTCCAAATTCATCCCGAACTCTTACAATTAGTCAAATGCATTCGATTGTCACACATGTTGACCCCAGAAACACAAACAAAGCTGTTTACTGCTTTTAATCAACGTTTTTGCGATTTTAGCCTGTTTTCTCGTTTTAAGCCTGTTTTTGGAACAAAATAGGTATTAGTGTTGTCTAAAAACTCCAAATTAAACCTGAACTCTTATAATTAGTCAAACACATTAGATTGTTGCATTTTTCGCCCTAGAAAGAGTAACATAGCTGTTTACTGCTTTAAATCAATGTTTTCTCTGTTTTAGCCTGTTTTGGGACAAAGTGGGTATAATTGTTGTCTAAACACTCCAAATTCCTTCCGAACTCTTACAAAGAGTTAAATGCATTGGATTGTCACACATTTTTACACTAGAAACAACAACAAATCTGTTTACTGCTTCGAATTAATGTTTACTCGGTATTAGCCTGTTTTCTCGTTTTAAGCCTATTTTGGAACAAAATAGGTATAAATGTTGTCTAAACACTCCAAATTAAACCCGAACTCTTATAATTAGTCAAACGCATTAGATTGTTGCATATTTTCACCCTAGAGAGAGTAACATAACTGTTTACTGCTTTAAATCAATGTTTTCTCGATTTTAGCCTGTTTTGGGACAAAATGGGTATAATTGTTGTGTAAACACTCCAAATTCCTCCCGAACTCTTACAAATAGTTAAATGCATTGGATTGTCACACATTTTGACACTAGAAACACAAACAAAGCTTTTAACTGCTTCGAATTAATGTTTACTCGGTTTTAGCCTGTTTTCTCATTTTATGCCTGTTTTGGAACGAAATAGGTATAAGTGTTGTCTAAACACTCCAAATTCAACCCGAACTCTTATAAATAGTCAAATGTATTGGATTGTTACAAATTTTGACCATAGAAAGAGTAACATAGCTGTTTACTGCTTTAAATCAATGTTTTCTCGGGTTTAGCCTGTTTCGGGACAAAATGGGTATAATTGTTGTCTAAACACTCCAAATTCATCCCGAACTCTTACAATTAGTCAAATGCATTCGATTGTCACACATGTTGACCCCAGAAACACAAACAAAGCTGTTTACTGCTTTTAATCAACGTTTTTGCGATTTTAGCCTGTTTTCTCGTTTTAAGCCTGTTTTTGGAACAAAATAGGTATTAGTGTTGTCTAAAAACTCCAAATTAAACCTGAACTCTTATAATTAGTCAAACGCATTAGATTGTTGCATATTTTCACCCTAGAAAGAGTAACATAGCTGTTTACTGCTTTAAATCAATGTTTTCTTGGGTTTAGCCTGTTTTAGGACAAAATGAGTATAATTGTTGTCTAAACACTCCAAATTCATCCCGAACTCTTACAATTAGTCAAATGCATTCGATTGTCACACATGTTGACCCCAGAAACACAAAAAAAAAGCTGTTTACTGCTTTGAATCAATGTTTTCGCGGCTTTAGCCTGTTTTTTCGGTTTAAGCCTGTTTTGGAACAAAATAGGTATAAGTGTTGTCTAAACACTCCAAATTAAACCCGAACTCTTATAATTAGTCAAAGGCATTAGATTGCTGCATACTTTCACCCTAGAAAGAGTAACATAGCTGTTTACTGCTTTAAATCAATGTTTTCTATGTTTTAGCCTGTTTTGGGACAAAATGGGTATAATTGTTGTCTAAACACTCCAAATTCCTTCCGAACTCTTACAAATAGTTAAACGCATTGGATTGTCACACATTTTTACACTAGAAACACAAACAAATCTGTTTACTACTTCGAATTAATGTTTACTCGGTTTTAGCCTGTTTTCTCGTTTTATGCCTCTTTTGGAACAAAATTGGTATAAGTGTTGTCTAAACAATCCAAATTAAACCCGAACTTTTATAATTATTCAAAAGCATTAGATTGTTACATATTTTCACCCTAGAAAGAGTAACATAGCTGTTTACTGCTATAAATCAATGTTTTCTTGGGTTTAGCCTGTTTTGGACAAAATGGGTATAATTGTTGTCTAAACACTCACAATTCATCCCAAACTCTTACAATTAGTCAAATGCATTCGATTGTCACACATGTTGACCCCAGAAACACATACAAAGCTGTTTACTGCTTTTAATCAATGTTTTCGCGGTTTTAGCCTGTTTTCTCGTTTTATGCCTGTTTTGGAACAAAATAAGTATAAGTGTTGTCTAAACACTCCAAATTAAACCCGAACTCTTATAATTAGTCAAACGCATTAGATTGTTGCATACTTTCACCCTAGAAAGAGTAACATAGCTGTTTACTGCTTTAAATCAATGTTTTCTCTGTTTTAGCCTGTTTTGGGACAAAATGGGTATAATTGTTGTGTAAACACTCCAAATTCCTTCCGAACTCTTACAAATAGTTAAATGCATTGGATTGTCACACATTTTTACACTAGAAACACAAACAAATCTGTTTACTACTTCGAATTAATGTTTACTCGGTTTTAGCCTCTTTTCTCGTTTTAAGCCTGTTTTGGAACAAAATAGGTATAAGTGTTGTCTAAACACTCCAAATTAAACCCGAACTCTTATAATTATTCAAAAGCATTAGATTGTTACATATTTTCACCCTAGAAAGAGTAACATAGCTGTTTACTGCTATAAATCAATGTTTTCTTGGGTTTAGCCTGTTTTGGACAAAATGGGTATAATTGTTGTCTAAACACTCACAATTCATCCCAAACTCTTACAATTAGTCAAATGCATTCGATTGTCACTCATGTTGACCCCAGAAACACATACAAAGCTGTTTACTGCTTTTAATCAATGTTTTCGCGGTTTTAGCCTGTTTTCTCGTTTTATGCCTGTTTTGGAACAAAATAGGTATAAGTGTTGTCTAAACACTCCAAATTAAACCCGAACTTTTATAATTAGTCAAAGGCATTAGATTGTTGCATACTTTCACCCTAGAAAGAGTAACATAGCTGTTTACTGCTTTAAATCAATGTTTTCTCTGTTTTAGCCTGTTTTGGGACAAAATGGGTATAATTGTTGTCTAAACACTCCAAATTCCTTCCGAACTCTTACAAATAGTTAAACGCATTGGATTGTCACACATTTTTACACTAGAAACACAAACAAATCTGTTTACTACTTCGAATTAATGTTTACTCGGTTTTAGCCTGTTTTCTCGTTTTATGCCTGTTTTGGAACAAAATTGGTATAAGTGTTGTCTAAACAATCCAAATTAAACCCGAACTCTTATAATTATTCAAAAGCATTAGATTGTTACATATTTTCACCCTAGAAAGAGTAACATAGCTGTTTACTGCTATAAATCAATGTTTTCTTGGGTTTAGCCTGTTTTGGACAAAATGGGTATAATTGTTGTCTAAACACTCACAATTCATCCCAAACTCTTACAATTAGTCAAATGCATTCGATTGTCACACATGTTGACCCCAGAAACACATACAAAGCTGTTTACTGCTTTTAATCAATGTTTTCGCGGTTTTAGCCTGTTTTCTCGTTTTATGCCTGTTTTGGAACAAAATAGGTATAAGTGTTGTCTAAACACTCCAAATTAAACCCGAACTCTTATAATTAGTCAAACGCATTAGATTGTTGCATATTTTCACCCTAGAAAGAGTAACATAGCTGTTTACTGCTTTAAATCAATGTTTTCTCAGTTTTAGCTTGTTTTGGGATAAAATGGGTATAATTGTTGTCTAAACACTCCAAATTCCTCCCGAACCTTTACAATAGTTGTTGGGATTTATGAGACAAAGCTCACAAGAGAGGGTAGACAAACACTTGGTGAATGAATCCCCCTTTACCCACAACAAACTAACTCATTCTCAAGGGGGAGGAGAGAACATCAACTTGTGATGAACTCCCCATAAACCAGCTAGATAGAACCCAAATACTAGAGAGTAAGCGGATCCTAACTAGGAGAAGCACTAGTTTGAGACTTATCCTCTTCTAGTATCACAACACTTAGAGTTTGTGTACTTAGGAGAAGGAGGATTAAGAATCAGTAATCTAGGCTAAGTAAAGCAGTAAATAAGAAGAGTTTAGGTGGATTTGAGAAGAGAATAGGCTGCCTTAAGGGCAGCCTCTAACCGCTAATCTCCTAAACACTCTACATTGTTGATATGAACAAGAACACAAGTAGAGAGGGAAAACGGTTTCTCTTCTATTAGATAATGTTGTGATTGTGTTCCATATGAGAGTGTATACAAAGCTTAATATAGAGATACAAATGCCATATGACCGTTGGAGAGAAGAAGAGAGTGATGAAAGTGACATTCTCGATTTGGTGTTGGTGAGAGTGACCTTTCCTTCCTTCACCAACCAAGGGCACATGTGATCTTCCCATAAGCCTCTCTCTCTTGTAGGGCCTCGCTTTCCTCCTCTCAAACTCGGCCTCTCTATCTACTGGACCGAGCGCAGGCCTAAGGGCCGAGACCGTACGGACGGGCCTTCTCTTCATTGTACGGACGGGCCTTCTCTTCATCGTACGGACGGGCCTGTACGGACGGGCCTGTACGGATGGGCCTGTACGGACGGGCCTTCTCTTCAATGTGTTCACGGCCTAACTGGCCGCTCACCGGACATGGGTCCGTTCACGGACACGGTACATGGTACCGGACACGGTACATGGTCGCTCACGGACACGGACATGGCCTTACCGGCCTTTACATGGCCTTTCCGGCCTTTCTTCTCTTCTTCCAAGGCTCGGCCTTACCGGCCTCTCCTCTCTCCTCCTTGGTACATTCTAATACTCCCCCGCACGCTTGATCGGTGGGACACCATGGGGACCAAAGATCAAGGGTGGAGTAGTGTAGTCTACCTCATTAAAAACCTCAACAAAGAAAACCTCTTGGGATAAAACTTTGTTAAAGGGAAAAAGAGTATAGCCTCCACTATCCATGATGTCCCTTGACCTTGGTTTAAAAAGAACCAGCTCTCTTCTCTTCATTATTTGAACCGCTACTTCTCCTTAGCCCACCTTGCCTTTGGCACCTTCCTTATGATCTCCATCCTTGCACCTTTAGAATTTCTTTGAGGCTCTCATAGTCTCCTTTACCCTTTAAACAAGTGATAAAGAAGAAAAGTGTAAGTGTATGCTATGAGGAATATCAAAGACAATTTCTATAAGTGTGACAATTTAAGAAAAATCATATGGAAGTGTAAAGACTAGCAATGGAACTAAAAATAATTAGGAATTTAAAGAGAGTAGGGTTTAGAGCACAGCCTTTTGGTGTTTTTATGAATAGGAGGGAGAGAGTGTTGATCATTGTTGCGGTTTTGACCTCTCTTCTTGAGACCGCTACTGACTGATATATGCCCACTGAATCGGGCATAACTTTTGATCGGCTACTCGGAATGGTATGATTTCACTTCCACTGGCAAGATAATTCTGTGGTCTAGAACTTTGGTGAAGAACGCGGAAGCTGAATCGCAGTGGAAGGGTTTCGTCCGAGTCGATCTTTGAGACGTCTCGGCAGAGATTTGCTTGTTGCCGAGAACAGAGAATGTGAGGGGCGGTGAGTATAATGTCTATCTCCCCCGTACCCTTGACTTGATGATGAGCTGACATCTCATCATTTTCCTTGAAACCTTGTGCTTGACCTTCCTCAAAGTCTGGTGCACATCCGATCAACTACTTGGCGCTAACACACATGCTCTTGGGCTGATTCATCACCTTCCACCAGCTTAACAAAGACTTGGTGGCCCTTGGTTCTAACTCCAGGCATTGTGCTGCGCCTTCTCATGGCTTCTTTGTAGCCTTCAACCTCGCCATTTCTTCTTGAGATAGCAAGTGAGCTCCACACAATCTTCAAGGTTGAAACTGAAACCAAATTCAATGGAACAGATTCTAAACAAGAGATTGTTAGAGATTAGAGTATAGAGTGTAGAGTGTAGAGTGTAAATGGAGAATAGAGAATAAGTAACCAAGAGTATAAGAGAGTATGGGGGGGTAGTATAAGATGAGTGTAGAGTAGAATTGGGCTCAAGAGTTCCAATGGACAGAGTTATACTCTGTTTTCTTGAGTTTGAGACATCTTTGACAGCCAAGAACAACCAAGAAGACAATCTCTTTTGGTGCTTTAATGGCTGAAACACAATGGACCTTATGGAAAATTAGTTTCTCCAAAGGTTTAACAACAAAACTCCTTGTAGAATCACTTAAACAAGTGTTCTTCAAGAGATTAAGGCTTGAAGATCCACGAAGATAACATATAGAAGATGTTTTTCGTGGTCCCAAGCAAAGAAGAAACAACAAAAGCCTTTGGAACAACCTATTGTCCAACGGTTAAAAGAATGCATCTTGGACCAACTTGAATCTATTTGACCAAGCGGGCTCTACATGCTAAAATAAAGTCTCTCTCTTCCTCAAACTCGAACCTGGACACACCATATGACCAGAAACAAAGCTTTCTCAACCTTGAGAAGAAGAAGAAGAAGCGATTTAGTAATTAAGCCTTTAAAGGAAATTTAACAAAAGCAAAATTAAACCTTTAGAGGAAAATTAACTAAATCCTAAGAGAACTAAATCCTAAGAATTTCGTGGCTCATACAAGCACACAAGAACCGTGAATCCTCACCATGAACAACACAATTTGCTCAATGGTTCATCACTTCCCACACATCCCAAAATAAACAAAGCTATTACCAAATCGGTAAAGCTTAAGGATGGGGCTTGTAAAATCGATTTCTTTCCACACACTTGGTCTACAAATTCTAACAAGATAAGAGACCAAGCTTACTCAACAATGAGCTGCTAGAGAATCGATTTAATCAACAAAAGCAAAATTAAAGCTTTAAAGAAACTAAGCTAAGCGATTTAACACCTAAGCAAAGTCTAAACTTTAACTAAGCTAACTCCTAAGAAAACGACTTTGAGAATGAGTTTAAAACACCAAGAACAGAACCTGCTCTGATACCATGTTGGGATTTATGAGACAAAGCTCACAAGAGAGGGTAGACAAACACTTGGTGAATGAATCCCCCTTTACCCACAACAAACTAACTCATTCTCAAGGGGGAGGAGAGAACATCAACTTGTGATGAACTCCCCATAAACCAGCTAGATAGAACCCAAATACTAGAGAGTAAGCGGATCCTAACTAGGAGAAGCACTAGTTTGAGACTTATCCTCTTCTAGTATCACAACACTTAGAGTTTGTGTACTTAGGAGAAGGAGGATTAAGAATCAGTAATCTAGGCTAAGTAAAGCAGTAAATAAGAAGAGTTTAGGTGGATTTGAGAAGAGAATAGGCTGCCTTAAGGGCAGCCTCTAACCGCTAATCTCCTAAACACTCTACATTGTTGATATGAACAAGAACACAAGTAGAGAGGGAAAACGGTTTCTCTTCTATTAGATAATGTTGTGATTGTGTTCCATATGAGAGTGTATACAAAGCTTAATATAGAGATACAAATGCCATATGACCGTTGGAGAGAAGAAGAGAGTGATGAAAGTGACATTCTCGATTTGGTGTTGGTGAGAGTGACCTTTCCTTCCTTCACCAACCAAGGGCACATGTGATCTTCCCATAAGCCTCTCTCTCTTGTAGGGCCTCGCTTTCCTCCTCTCAAACTCGGCCTCTCTATCTACTGGACCGAGCGCAGGCCTAAGGGCCGAGACCGTACGGACGGGCCTTCTCTTCATTGTACGGACGGGCCTGTACGGACGGGCCTGTACGGATGGGCCTGTACGGACGGGCCTTCTCTTCAATGTGTTCACGGCCTAACTGGCCGCTCACCGGACATGGGTCCGTTCACGGACACGGTACATGGTACCGGACACGGTACATGGTCGCTCACGGACACGGACATGGCCTTACCGGCCTTTACATGGCCTTTCCGGCCTTTCTTCTCTTCTTCCAAGGCTCGGCCTTACCGGCCTCTCCTCTCTCCTCCTTGGTACATTCTAATAATAGTTAAATGCATTGGATTGTCACACATTTTGACACTAGAAACACAAACAAAGCTTTTTTCTGCTTTGAATTAATGTTTTCTCGATTTTAGCCGGTTTTCTCGTTTTAAGCCTATTTTGGAACAAAATAGGTATAAGTGTTGTCTAAACACTCCAAATTAAACCCGAACTCTTATAATTAGTCAAACGCATTAGATTGTTGCATATTTTCACCCTAGAAAGAGTAACATAACTGTTTACTGCTTTAAATAAATGTTTTCTCGGTTTTAGCCTGTTTTGGGACAAAATGGGTATAATTGTTGTCTAAACACTCCAAATTCCTTCCGAACTCTTACAAATAGTTAAATGCATTGGATTGTCACTCATTTTTACACTAGAAACACAAACAAATCTGTTTACTACTTCGAATTAATACTTACTCGGTTTTAGCCTGTTTTCTCATTTTATGCCTGTTTTGGAACGAAATAGGTATAAGTGTTGTCTAAACACTCCAATTTCAACCCGAACTCTTATAATTAGTCAAATGCATTGGATTGTTACATATTTTGACCATAGAAAGAGTAACATAGCTGTTTACTGCTTTAAATCAATATTTTCTCGGGTTTAGCCTGTTTCGGGACAAAATGAGTATAATTGTTGTCTAAACACTCCGAATTCATCCCGAGCTCTTACAGTTAGTCAAATGCATTGGATTATTACATATTTTGACCCTAGGAACAGTAAACAAAGCTGTCTATTTCTTCGAATTAATGTTTTCTTGTTTTTAGCCTGTTTTCTTTTTTTAAGCCTGTTTCGGGACAAAATGAGTATAATTGTTGTCTAAACACTCCAAATTCATCCCGAACTCTTACAATTAGTCAAATGCATTGGATTGTCACACATGTTGACCCCAGAAACACAAACAAAGATGTTTACTGCTTTTAATCAATGTTTTCGCGGTTTTAGCCTGTTTTCTCGTTTCAAGCCTGTTTTGGAACAAAATAGGTATAAGTGTTGTCTAAACACTCCAAATTAAACCCGAACTCTTATAATTATTCAAAAGCATTAGATTGTTACATATTTTCACCCTAGAAAGAGTAACATAGCTGTTTACTGCTATAAATCAATGCTTTCTTGGGTTTAGCCTGTTTTGGGACAAAATGGGTATAATTGTTGTCTAAACACTCACAATTCATCCCGAACTCTTACAATTAGTCAAATGCATTCGATTGTCACACATGTTGACCCCAGAAACACATACAAAGCTGTTTACTGCTTTTAATCAATGTTTTCGCGGTTTTAGCCTGTTTTCTCGTTTTATGCCTGTTTTGGAACAAAATAGGTATAAGTGTTGTCTAAACACTCCAAATTAAACCCGAACTCTTATAATTAGTCAAACGCATTAGATTATTGCATATTTACACCCTAGAAAGAGTAACATACCTGTTTACTGCTTTAAATCAATGTTTTCTCAGTTTTAGCTTGTTTTGGGATAAAATGGGTATAATTGTTGTCTAAACACTCCAAATTCCTCCCGAACCTTTACAATTAGTTAAATGCATTGGATTGTCACACATTTTGACACTAGAAACACAAACAAAGCTTTTTTCTGCTTTGAATTAATGTTTTCTCGATTTTAGCCGGTTTTCTCGTTTTAAGCCTATTTTGGAACAAAATAGGTATAAGTGTTGTCTAAACACTCCAAATTAAACCCGAACTCTTATAATTAGTCAAACGCATTAGATTGTTGCATATTTTCACCCTAGAAAGAGTAACATAACTGTTTACTGCTTTAAATCAATGTTTTCTCGGTTTTAGTCTGTTTTGGGACAAAATGGGTATAATTGTTGTGTAAACACTCCAAATTCCTCCCGAACTCTTACAAATAGTTAAACGCATTGGATTGTCACACATTTCGACACTAGATACACAAACAAAGCTTTTAACTGCTTCGAATTAATGTTTACTCGGTTTTAGCCTGTTTTCTCATTTTATGCCTGTTTTGGAACGAAATAGGTATAAGTGTTGTCTAAACACTCCAATTTCAACCCGAACTCTTATAATTAGTCAAATGCATTGGATTGTTACATATTTTGACCATAGAAAGAGTAACATAGCTGTTTACTGCTTTAAATCAATATTTTCTCGGGTTTAGCCTGTTTCGGGACAAAATGAGTATAATTGTTGTCTAAACACTCCAAATTCATCCCGAGCTCTTACAATTAGTCAAATGCATTGGATTATTACATATTTTGACCCTAGGAACAGTAAACAAATCTGTCTATTTCTTCGAATTAATGTTTTCTTGTTTTTAGCCTGTTTTCTTGTTTTAAGCCTGTTTCGGGACAAAATGAGTATAATTGTTGTCTAAACACTCCAAATTCATCTCGAACTCTTACAATTAGTCAAATGCATTCGATTGTCACACATGTTGACCCCAGAAACACAAACAAAGCTGTTTACTGCTTTTAATCAATGTTTTTGCAGTTTTAGCCTGTTTTCTCGTTTTAAGCCTGTTTTTGGAACAAAATAGGTATTAGTGTTGTCTAAACACTCCAAATTAAACCTGAACTCTTATAATTAGTCAAACGCTTTAGATTGTTGCATATTTTCACCCTAGAAAGAGTAACATAGCTGTTTACTGCTTTAAATCAATGTTTTCTCAGTTTTAGCTTGTTTTGGGATAAAATGGGTATAATTGTTGTCTAAACACTCCAAATTCCTCCCGAACCTTTACAATTAGTTAAATGCATTGGATTGTCACACATTTTGACACTAGAAACACAAACAAAGCTTTTTTCTGCTTTGAATTAATGTTTTCTCGATTTTAGCCTGTTTTCTCGTTTTAAGCCTATTTTGGAACAAAATAGGTATAAGTGTTGTCTAAACACTCCAAATTAAACCCGAACTCTTATAATTAGTCAAACGCATTAGATTGTTGCATATTTTCACCCTAGAAAGAGTAACATAACTGTTTACTGCTTTAAATAAATGTTTTCTCGGTTTTAGCCTGTTTTGGGACAAAATGGGTATAATTGTTGTCTAAACACTCCAAATTCCTTCCGAACTCTTACAAATAGTTAAATGCATTGGATTGTCACTCATTTTTACACTAGAAACACAAACAAATCTGTTTACTACTTCGAATTAATACTTACTCGGTTTTAGCCTGTTTTCTCATTTTATGCCTGTTTTGGAACGAAATAGGTATAAGTGTTGTCTAAACACTCCAATTTCAACCCGAACTCTTATAATTAGTCAAATGCATTGGATTGTTACATATTTTGACCATAGAAAGAGTAACATAGCTGTTTACTGCTTTAAATCAATATTTTCTCGGGTTTAGCCTGTTTCGGGACAAAATGAGTATAACTGTTGGCTAAACACTCCGAATTCATCCCGAGCTCTTACAGTTAGTCAAATGCATTGGATTATTACATATTTTGACCCTAGGAACAGTAAACAAAGCTGTCTATTTCTTCGAATTAATGTTTTCTTGTTTTTAGCCTGTTTTCTTTTTTTAAGCCTATTTCGGGACAAAATGAGTATAATTGTTGTCTAAACACTCCAAATTCATCCCGAACTCTTACAATTAGTCAAATGCATTGGATTGTCACACATGTTGACCCCAGAAACACAAACAAAGATGTTTACTGCTTTTAATCAATGTTTTCGCGGTTTTAGCCTGTTTTCTCGTTTCAAGCCTGTTTTGGAACAAAATAGGTATAAGTGTTGTCTAAACACTCCAAATTAAACCCGAACTCTTATAATTATTCAAAAGCATTAGATTGTTACATATTTTCACCCTAGAAAGAGTAACATAGCTGTTTACTGCTATAAATCAATGCTTTCTTGGGTTTAGCCTGTTTTGGGACAAAATGGGTATAATTGTTGTCTAAACACTCACAATTCATCCCGAACTCTTACAATTAGTCAAATGCATTCGATTGTCACACATGTTGACCCCAGAAACACATACAAAGCTGTTTACTGCTTTTAATCAATGTTTTCGCGGTTTTAGCCTGTTTTCTCGTTTTATGCCTGTTTTGGAACAAAATAGGTATAAGTGTTGTCTAAACACTCCAAATTAAACCCGAACTCTTATAATTAGTCAAACGCATTAGATTGTTGCATATTTACACCCTAGAAAGATTAACATACCTTTTTACTGCTTTAAATCAATGTTTTCTCAGTTTTAGCTTGTTTTGGGATAAAATGGGTATAATTGTTGTCTAAACACTCCAAATTCCTCCCGAACCTTTACAATTAGTTAAATGCATTGGATTGTCACACATTTTGACACTAGAAACACAAACAAAGCTTTTTTCTGCTTTGAATTAATGTTTTCTCGATTTTAGCCGGTTTTCTCGTTTTAAGCCTATTTTGGAACAAAATAGGTATAAGTGTTGTCTAAACACTCCAAATTAAACCCGAACTCTTATAATTAGTCAAACGCATTAGATTGTTGCATATTTTCACCCTAGAAAGAGTAACATAACTGTTTACTGCTTTAAATCAATGTTTTCTCGGTTTTAGCCTGTTTTGGGACAAAATGGGTATAATTGTTGTGTAAACACTCCAAATTCCTCCCGAACTCTTACAAATAGTTAAACGCATTGGATTGTCACACATTTCGACACTAGATACACAAACAAAGCTTTTAACTGCTTCGAATTAATGTTTACTCGGTTTTAGCCTGTTTTCTCATTTTATGCCTGTTTTGGAACGAAATAGGTATAAGTGTTGTCTAAACACTCCAATTTCAACCTGAACTCTTATAATTAGTCAAATGCATTGGATTGTTACATATTTTGACCATAGAAAGAGTAACATAGCTGTTTACTGCTTTAAATCAATATTTTCTCGGGTTTAGCCTGTTTCGGGACAAAATGAGTATAATTGTTGTCTAAACACTCCAAATTCATCCCGAGCTCTTACAATTAGTCAAATGCATTGGATTATTACATATTTTGACCCTAGGAACAGTAAACAAATCTGTCTATTTCTTCGAATTAATGTTTTCTTGTTTTTAGCCTGTTTTCTTGTTTTAAGCCTGTTTCGGGACAAAATGAGTATAATTGTTGTCTAAACACTCCAAATTCATCTCGAACTCTTACAATTAGTCAAATGCATTCGATTGTCACACATGTTGACCCCAGAAACACAAACAAAGCTGTTTACTGCTTTTAATCAATGTTTTTGCAGTTTTAGCCTGTTTTCTCGTTTTAAGCCTGTTTTTGGAACAAAATAGGTATTAGTGTTGTCTAAACACTCCAAATTAAACCTGAACTCTTATAATTAGTCAAACGCATTAGATTGTTGCATATTTTCACCCTAGAAAAAGTAACATAGCTGTTTACTGCTTTAAATCAATGTTTTCTCGGGTTTAGCCTGTTTCGGGATAAAATGGGTATAATTGTTGTCTAAACACTCCAAATTCCTCCCGAACCTTTACAATTAGTTAAATGCATTGGATTGTCACACATTTTGACACTAGAAACACAAACAAAGCTTTTTTTCTGCTTTGAATTAATGTTTTCTCGATTTTAGCCTGTTTTCTCGTTTTAAGCCTATTTTGGAACAAAATAGGTATAAGTGTTGTCTAAACACTCCAAATTAAACCTGAACTCTTATAATTAGTCAAACGCATTAGATTGTTGCATATTTACACCCTAGAAAGAGTAACATACCTGTTTACTGCTTTAAATCAATGTTTTCTCAGTTTTAGCTTGTTTTGGGATAAAATGGGTATAATTGTTGTCTAAACACTCCAAATTCCTCCCGAACCTTTACAATTAGTTATATGCATTGGATTGTCACACATTTTGACACTAGAAACACAAACAAAGCTTTTTTCTGCTTTGAATTAATGTTTTCTCGATTTTAGCCGGTTTTCTCGTTTTAAGCCTATTTTGGAACAAAATAGGTATAAGTGTTGTCTAAACACTCCAAATTAAACCCGGACTCTTATAATTATTCAAAAGCATTAGATTGTTACATATTTTCACCCTAGAAAGAGTAACATAGCTGTTTACTGCTATAAATCAATGCTTTCTTGCGTTTAGCCTGTTTTGGGACAAAATGGGTATAATTGTTGTCTAAACACTCACAATTCATCCCGAACTCTTACAATTAGTCAAATGCATTCGATTGTCACACATGTTGACCCCAGAAACACAAACAAAGCTTTTTTCTGCTTTGAATTAATGTTTTCGCGGTTTTAGCCTGTTTTCTCGTTTTATGCCTGTTTTGGAACAAAATAGGTATAAGTGTTGTCTAAACACTCCAAATTAAACCCGAACTCTTATAATTAGTCAAACGCATTAGATTATTGCATATTTACACCCTAGAAAGAGTAACATACCTGTTTACTGCATTAAATCAATGTTTTCTCAGTTTTAGCTTGTTTTGGGATAAAATGGGTATAATTGTTGTCTAAACACTCCAAATTCCTCCCGAACCTTTACAATTAGTTAAATGCATTGGATTGTCACACATTTTGACACTAGAAACACAAACAAAGCTTTTTTCTGCTTTGAATTAATGTTTTCTCGATTTTAGCCAGTTTTCTCGTTTTAAGCCTATTTTGGAACAAAATAGGTATAAGTGTTGTCTAAACACTCCAAATTAAACCCGAACTCTTATAATTAGTCAAACGCATTAGATTGTTGCATATTTTCACCCTAGAAAGAGTAACATAACTGTTTACTGCTTTAAATCAATGTTTTCTCGGTTTTAGTCTGTTTTGGGACAAAATGGGTATAATTGTTGTGTAAACACTCCAAATTCCTCCCGAACTCTTACAAATAGTTAAACGCATTGGATTGTCACACATTTCGACACTAGATACACAAACAAAGCTTTTAACTGCTTCGAATTAATGTTTACTCGGTTTTAGCCTGTTTTCTCATTTTATGCCTGTTTTGGAACGAAATAGGTATAAGTGTTGTCTAAACACTCCAATTTCAACCCGAACTCTTATAATTAGTCAAATGCATTGGATTGTTACATATTTTGACCATAGAAAGAGTAACATAGCTGTTTACTGCTTTAAATCAATATTTTCTCGGGTTTAGCCTGTTTCGGGACAAAATGAGTATAATTGTTGTCTAAACACTCCAAATTCATCCCGAGCTCTTACAATTAGTCAAATGCATTGGATTATTACATATTTTGACCCTAGGAACAGTAAACAAATCTGTCTATTTCTTCGAATTAATGTTTTCTTGTTTTAAGCCTGTTTCGGGACAAAATGAGTATAATTGTTGTCTAAACACTCCAAATTCATCTCGAACTCTTACAATTAGTCAAATGCATTCGATTGTCACACATGTTGACCCCAGAAACACAAACAAAGCTGTTTACTGCTTTTAATCAATGTTTTTGCAGTTTTAGCCTGTTTTCTCGTTTTAAACCTGTTTTTGGAACAAAATAGGTATTAGTGTTGTCTAAACACTCCAAATTAAACCTGAACTCTTATAATTAGTCAAACGCATTAGATTGTTGCATATTTTCACCTTAGAAAGAGTAACATAGCTGTTTAATGCTTTAAATCAATGTTTTCTCAGTTTTAGCTTGTTTTGGGATAAAATGGGTATAATTGTTGTCTAAACACTCCAAATTCCTCCCGAACCTTTACAATTAGTTATATGCATTGGATTGTCACACATTTTGACACTAGAAACACAAACAAAGCTTTTTTCTGCTTTGAATTAATGTTTTCTCGATTTTAGCCGGTTTTCTCGTTTTAAGCCTATTTTGGAACAAAATAGGTATAAGTGTTGTCTAAACACTCCAAATTAAACCCGGACTCTTATAATTATTCAAAAGCATTAGATTGTTACATATTTTCACCCTAGAAAGAGTAACATAGCTGTTTACTGCTATAAATCAATGCTTTCTTGGGTTTAGCCTGTTTTGGGACAAAATGGGTATAATTGTTGTCTAAACACTCACAATTCATCCCGAACTCTTACAATTAGTCAAATGCATTCGATTGTCACACATGTTGACCCCAGAAACACAAACAAAGCTTTTTTCTGCTTTGAATTAATGTTTTCGCGGTTTTAGCCTGTTTTCTCGTTTTATGCCTGTTTTGGAACAAAATAGGTATAAGTGTTGTCTAAACACTCCAAATTAAACCCGAACTCTTATAATTAGTCAAACGCATTAGATTATTGCATATTTACACCCTAGAAAGAGTAACATACCTGTTTACTGCTTTAAATCAATGTTTTCTCAGTTTTAGCTTGTTTTGGGATAAAATGGGTATAATTGTTGTCTAAACACTCCAAATTCCTCCCGAACCTTTACAATTAGTTAAATGCATTGGATTGTCACACATTTTGACACTAGAAACACAAACAAAGCTTTTTTCTGCTTTGAATTAATGTTTTCTCGATTTTAGCCGGTTTTCTCGTTTTAAGCCTATTTTGGAACAAAATAGGTATAAGTGTTGTCTAAACACTCCAAATTAAACCCGAACTCTTATAATTAGTCAAACGCATTAGATTGTTGCATATTTTCACCCTAGAAAGAGTAACATAACTGTTTACTGCTTTAAATCAATGTTTTCTCGGTTTTAGTCTGTTTTGGGACAAAATGGGTATAATTGTTGTGTAAACACTCCAAATTCCTCCCTATTAGTATATATGAAGGAGAAGAGAGAGTGAGGCCGGTGAGGCCGAGCCTTGGAAGAAGAGAAGAAAGGCCGGAAGGGCCATGTAAAGGCCGGTAAGGCCATGTCCGTGTCCGTGAGCGACCATGTACCGTGTCCGGTACCATGTACCGTGTCCGTGAACGGACCCATGTCCGGTGAGCGGCCAGTTAGGCCGTGAACACATTGAAGAGAAGGCCCGTCCGTACAGGCCCGTCCGTACAGGCCCGTCCGTACAGGCCCGTCCGTACGATGAAGAGAAGGCCCGTCCGTACAATGAAGAGAAGGCCCGTCCGTACGGTCTCGGCCCTTAGGCCTGCGCTCGGTCCAGTAGATAGAGAGGCCGAGTTTGAGAGGAGGAAAGCGAGGCCCTACAAGAGAGAGAGGCTTATGGGAAGATCACATGTGCCCTTGGTTGGTGAAGGAAGGAAAGGTCACTCTCACCAACACCAAATCGAGAATGTCACTTTCATCACTCTCTTCTTCTCTCTAACGGTCATATGACCTTGTATTCTCCTATATTAAGCTGTAATTCTCTCATATGTAAAACACAACATAACAATATTATTCAATAGAAGAGAATCTGATTTCCCCTCTCTACTTGTGTTCTTGTTCATATTCACAATGTAGATTGTTTAGGTGATTAGCGGTTAGGGGCTGCCCTTATGGCAGCCTAATTCTCTTCTCAAACCCACCTAAACTCTTCTTTATTTACTGCTTTACTTAGCCTAGATTACTGATTCTAATCCTCCTTCTCCTAAGTACACAAACTCTAAGTGTTGTGATACTAGAAGGGGATAGTCTCAAACTAGTGCTTCTCCTAGGTAGGATCCGCTTACTCTCTAGTATTTGGGTTCTATCTAGCTGCTTTATGGGGAGTTCATCACAAGTTGATGTTCTCTCCTCCCCCTTGAGAATGGGTTAGTTTGTTGTGGGTAAAGGGGGATTCATTCACCAAGTGTTTGTCTACCCTCTCTTGTGAGCTTTGTCTCATAAATCCCAACATGGTATCAGAGCAGGTTCTGTTCTTGGTGATTTAAACTCATTCTCAAAGTCGTTTTCTTAGGAGTTAGCTTAGTTAAAGTTTTAGACTTTGCTTAGGTGTTAAATCGCTTAGCTTAGTTTCTTTAAAGCTTTAATTTTGCTTTTGTTGATGAAATCGATTCTCTAGCAGCTCATTGTTGAGTAAGCTTGGTCTCTTGTCTTGTTAGAATTTGTAGACCAAGTGTGTGGAAAGAAATCGATTTTACAAGCCCCATCCTTAAGCTTTACCGATTTGGTAATAGCTTTGTTTATTTTGGGATGTGTGGGAAGTGATGAACCATTGAGCAAATTGTGTTGTTCATGGTGAGGATTCACGGTTCTTGTGTGCTTGTATGAGCCACGAAATTCTTAGGATTTAGCTCTCTTAGGATTTAGTTAATTTTCCTCTAAAGGTTTAATTTTGCTTTTGTTAAATTTCCTTTAAAGGCTTAATTACTAAATCGCTACTTCTTCTTCTCAATGTTGAGAAAGCTTTGTTTCTGGCCCTATGGTGTGTCCAGATTCAAGCTTGAAGAAGAGAGAGATCTTAATTTTCGCATCTCATGTCCGCTTGGTCAACTAGACTAAAGCTGTTCAAAGATGCATTCTTTTAACCGTTGGACAATAGGTTGTTCCAAAGGCTTTTGTTGTTTCTTCTTTGCTTGGGACCACGAAAAACATCTTCTATATGTTATTTTCGTGGATCTAAAGCCTTAAGATCTTGGAGAACACTTTGTTTAAGTGATTCTACCATGAGTTAGGTCCAAACCGTTGGAGAAATTAATTTTCCAAACGGTCCATGTGTTTCAGCCATTAAAGCACCAAAGTCTTGTTGAATGTTGGATGCTCTTGGCTGTCAAAGCTTCTGCAAACTCAAGAAAACAGAGTATAACTCTGTCCATAAGAACTCTTGAGCAAATTCTCTATTCTACTCTCCACTCACCTTATACTTCCGCCCATATACTCTACTATACTCTATACTCTTGGTTACTAATTCTCTGGTTACTTATTCTCTAAATTCTATTTTATTTTCAGTAATATTCTATATTCTCTATTCTCTAATCTCTAACAATCTCTTGTTTAGAATCTGTTCCATTGAATTTGGTTTCAGCTTCAGCCTTGAAGATTGTGTGGAGCTCGCCTACTATCTCAAGAAGAAGAAGTGGCGAGGTTGAAGGCTACAAGATAGCCATGAGGAGAGCGCAGCACAATGCCTGGAGTTAGAACCAAGGGCCACCAAGTCTTTGTTAAGCTGGTGGAAGGTGATGAATCAGTCCAAGAGCATGTGTGTTAGTGCCAAGTTGTTGATCGGATGTGCACAATGGTCTTTAGGAAAGGTGATGCACAAGGTTTCAACTGTTGATTGGATGTGCACAAGAACGGTGATGCACAAGGCTTCAACTGAGGTGATGAGGTTTCAGCCCATCATCAAGTAAAGGTTACGGGGGAGATCAAGTGACTTCAGACCGTACCTCACAGATTCTGCTCGGCCACAAGCAAAAGTCTTTACTTAAAGCTCAGCCGAAGCGTCTCAAAGATCGACTCGGACGAAACCCTTCCACTGCGATTCGGCTTCCGCGTTCTTCATTAAAGTTCGAGACCACAGAGTCATCTTGCCAGTGGAAGTGGAATCATACCAATCCGAGCAGCCGTTCGAAAGTTATGTCCGATTCAGTGGGCATGTGTCAGTCTGACAAATAAAACTGACCGGGTTTAAAACCATGGTTAGAGGAGCGGTCTCAAGGAGGAATTCCAAACCGCAACTGTGATCAACTCTCTCCTTCCTATCCATCAAAACACCATAAAGGCTGTGCTCTAAACCCTTCTCTATTTTAATTCATAAATTCATTACCTTAGCTTCATTACTAGTCTTTAGTCTTTAATATGATTCTTCTTAAATTGTCACACTTTTAGAATTTTTCTTTGATATTCCTCATAGCAAACACTTATTCTTTTCTTCTTTATCACTTGTTTAAGGGTAAAGGAGACTATGAGAGCCTCAAAGTAATTCTAAAGGAACAAGGATGGAGATCATAAGGAATGTGCTAAAGGCAAGGAGGGCTAAGGAAGTGTAGCGGTTCAAAGGCTTAAAGAGAAGAGAGCTGGTTCTTGACAAACCAAGATCATTGCGACATCAAGGAACGTGGAGACTACACTCTTTTTACTTAACAAAGTTTTCTCCCAAGTGGTTTTCTTTGTTAAGGTTTTTAATGAGGTAGTCCTCACGTGTCCACGCTTGATCCTTGGTCCCCATGGTGCCCTGCAGATCAAACGTGCGGGGGAGTATTAGTATATATGAAGGAGAAGAGAGAGTGAGGCCGGTGAGGCCGAGCCTTGGAAGAAGAGAAGAAAGGCCGGAAGGGCCATGTAAAGGCCGGTAAGGCCATGTCCGTGTCCGTGAGCGACCATGTACCGTGTCCGGTACCATGTACCGTGTCCGTGAACGGACCCATGTCCGGTGAGCGGCCAGTTAGGCCGTGAACACATTGAAGAGAAGGCCCGTCCGTACAGGCCCGTCCGTACAGGCCCGTCCGTACAGGCCCGTCCGTACGATGAAGAGAAGGCCCGTCCGTACAATGAAGAGAAGGCCCGTCCGTACGGTCTCGGCCCTTAGGCCTGCGCTCGGTCCAGTAGATAGAGAGGCCGAGTTTGAGAGGAGGAAAGCGAGGCCCTACAAGAGAGAGAGGCTTATGGGAAGATCACATGTGCCCTTGGTTGGTGAAGGAAGGAAAGGTCACTCTCACCAACACCAAATCGAGAATGTCACTTTCATCACTCTCTTCTTCTCTCTAACGGTCATATGACCTTGTATTCTCCTATATTAAGCTGTAATTCTCTCATATGTAAAACACAACATAACAATATTATTCAATAGAAGAGAATCTGATTTCCCCTCTCTACTTGTGTTCTTGTTCATATTCACAATGTAGATTGTTTAGGTGATTAGCGGTTAGGGGCTGCCCTTATGGCAGCCTAATTCTCTTCTCAAACCCACCTAAACTCTTCTTTATTTACTGCTTTACTTAGCCTAGATTACTGATTCTAATCCTCCTTCTCCTAAGTACACAAACTCTAAGTGTTGTGATACTAGAAGGGGATAGTCTCAAACTAGTGCTTCTCCTAGGTAGGATCCGCTTACTCTCTAGTATTTGGGTTCTATCTAGCTGCTTTATGGGGAGTTCATCACAAGTTGATGTTCTCTCCTCCCCCTTGAGAATGGGTTAGTTTGTTGTGGGTAAAGGGGGATTCATTCACCAAGTGTTTGTCTACCCTCTCTTGTGAGCTTTGTCTCATAAATCCCAACACTCCCGAACTCTTACAAATAGTTAAACGCATTGGATTGTCACACATTTCGACACTAGATACACAAACAAAGCTTTTAACTGCTTCGAATTAATGTTTACTCGGTTTTAGCCTGTTTTCTCATTTTATGCCTGTTTTGGAACGAAATAGGTATAAGTGTTGTCTAAACACTCCAATTTCAACCCGAACTCTTATAATTAGTCAAATGCATTGGATTGTTACATATTTTGACCATAGAAAGAGTAACATAGCTGTTTACTGCTTTAAATCAATATTTTCTCGGGTTTAGCCTGTTTCGGGACAAAATGAGTATAATTGTTGTCTAAACACTCCAAATTCATCCCGAGCTCTTACAATTAGTCAAATGCATTGGATTATTACATATTTTGACCCTAGGAACAGTAAACAAATCTGTCTATTTCTTCGAATTAATGTTTTCTTGTTTTTAGCCTGTTTTCTTGTTTTAAGCCTGTTTCGGGACAAAATGAGTATAATTGTTGTCTAAACACTCCAAATTCATCTCGAACTCTTACAATTAGTCAAATGCATTCGATTGTCACACATGTTGACCCCAGAAACACAAACAAAGCTGTTTACTGCTTTTAATCAATGTTTTTGCAGTTTTAGCCTGTTTTCTCGTTTTAAACCTGTTTTTGGAACAAAATAGGTATTAGTGTTGTCTAAACACTCCAAATTAAACCTGAACTCTTATAATTAGTCAAACGCATTAGATTGTTGCATATTTTCACCCTAGAAAGAGTAACATAGCTGTTTACTGCTTTAAATCAATGTTTTCTCAGTTTTAGCTTGTTTTGGGATAAAATGGGTATAATTGTTGTCTAAACACTCCAAATTCCTCCCGAACCTTTACAATTAGTTAAATGCATTGGATTGTCACACATTTTGACACTAGAAACACAAACAAAGCTTTTTTCTGCTTTGAATTAATGTTTTCTCGATTTTAGCCTGTTTTCTCGTTTTAAGCCTATTTTGGAACAAAATAGGTATAAGTGTTGTCTAAACACTCCAAATTAAACCCGAACTCTTATAATTAGTCAAACGCATTAGATTGTTGCATATTTTCACCCTAGAAAGAGTAACATAACTGTTTACTGCTTTAAATAAATGTTTTCTCGGTTTTAGCCTGTTTTGGGACAAAATGGGTATAATTGTTGTATAAACACTCCAAATTCCTTCCGAACACTTACAAATAGTTAAATGCATTGGATTGTCACTCATTTTTACACTAGAAACACAAACAAATCTGTTTACTACTTCGAATTAATACTTACTCGGTTTTAGCCTGTTTTCTCATTTTATGCCTGTTTTGGAACGAAATAGGTATAAGTGTTGTCTAAACACTCCAATTTCAACCCGAACTCTTATAATTAGTCAAATGCATTGGATTGTTACATATTGTGACCATAGAAAGAGTAACATAGCTGTTTACTGCTTTAAATCAATATTTTCTCGGGTTTAGCCTGTTTCGGGACAAAATGAGTATAACTGTTGTCTAAACACTCCGAATTCATCCCGAGCTCTTACAGTTAGTCAAATGCATTGGATTATTACATATTTTGACCCTAGGAACAGTAAACAAAGCTGTCTATTTCTTCGAATTAATGTTTTCTTGTTTTTAGCCTGTTTTCTTTTTTTAAGCCTGTTTCGGGACAAAATGAGTATAATTGTTGTCTAAACACTCCAAATTCATCCCGAACTCTTACAATTAGTCAAATGCATTGGATTGTCACACATGTTGACCCCAGAAACACAAACAATGATGTTTACTGCTTTTAATCAATGTTTTCGCGGTTTTAGCCTGTTTTCTCGTTTTAAGCCTGTTTTGGAACAAAATAGGTATAAGTGTTGTCTAAACACTCCAAATTAAACCCGGACTCTTATAATTATTCAAAAGCATTAGATTGTTACATATTTTCACCCTAGAAAGAGTAACATAGCTGTTTACTGCTATAAATCAATGTTTTCTTGGGTTTAGCCTGTTTTGGGACAAAATGGGTATAATTGTTGTCTAAACACTCACAATTCATCCCGAACTCTTACAATTAGTCAAATGCATTCGATTGTCACACATGTTGACCCCAGAAACACATACAAAGCTGTTTACTGCTTTTAATCAATGTTTTCGCGGTTTTAGCCTGTTTTCTCGTTGTATGCCTGTTTTGGAACAAAATAGGTATAAGTGTTGTCTAAACACTCCAAATTAAACCCGAACTCTTATAATTAGTCAAACGCATTAGATTGTTGCATATTTACACCCTAGAAAGAGTAACATACCTTTTTACTGCTTTAAATCAATGTTTTCTCAGTTTTAGCTTGTTTTGGGATAAAATGGGTATAATTGTTGTCTAAACACTCCAAATTCCTCCCGAACCTTTACAATTAGTTAAATGCATTGGATTGTCACACATTTTGACACTAGAAACACAAACAAAGCTTTTTTCTGCTTTGAATTAATGTTTTCTCGATTTTAGCCGGTTTTCTCGTTTTAAGCCTATTTTGGAACAAAATAGGTATAAGTGTTGTCTAAACACTCCAAATTAAACCCGAACTCTTATAATTAGTCAAACGCATTAGATTGTTGCATATTTTCACCCTAGAAAGAGTAACATAACTGTTTACTGCTTTAAATCAATGTTTTCTCGGTTTTAGCCTGTTTTGGGACAAAATGGGTATAATTGTTGTGTAAACACTCCAAATTCCTCCCGAACTCTTACAAATAGTTAAACGCATTGGATTGTCACACATTTCGACACTAGATACACAAACAAAGCTTTTAACTGCTTCGAATTAATGTTTACTCGGTTTTAGCCTGTTTTCTCATTTTATGCCTGTTTTGGAACGAAATAGGTATAAGTGTTGTCTAAACACTCCAATTTCAACCCGAACTCTTATAATTAGTCAAATGCATTGGATTGTTACATATTTTGACCATAGAAAGTATAACATAGCTGTTTACTGCTTTAAATCAATATTTTCTCGGGTTTAGCCTGTTTCGGGACAAAATGAGTATAATTGTTGTCTAAACACTCCAAATTCATCCCGAGCTCTTACAATTAGTCAAATGCATTGGATTATTACATATTTTGACCCTAGGAACAGTAAACAAATCTGTCTATTTCTTCGAATTAATGTTTTCTTGTTTTTAGCCTGTTTTCTTGTTTTAAGCCTGTTTCGGGACAAAATGAGTATAATTGTTGTCTAAACACTCCAAATTCATCTCGAACTCTTACAATTAGTCAAATGCATTCGATTGTCACACATGTTGACCCCAGAAACACAAACAAAGCTGTTTACTGCTTTTAATCAATGTTTTTGCAGTTTTAGCCTGTTTTCTCGTTTTAAGCCTGTTTTTGGAACAAAATAGGTATTAGTGTTGTCTAAACACTCCAAATTAAACCTGAACTCTTATAATTAGTCAAACGCATTAGATTGTTGCATATTTTCACCCTAGAAAAAGTAACATAGCTGTTTACTGCTTTAAATCAATGTTTTCTCGGGTTTAGCCTGTTTCGGGATAAAATGGGTATAATTGTTGTCTAAACACTCCAAATTCCTCCCGAACCTTTACAATTAGTTAAATGCATTGGATTGTCACACATTTTGACACTAGAAACACAAACAAAGCTTTTTTCTGCTTTGAATTAATGTTTTCTCGATTTTAGCCTGTTTTCTCGTTTTAAGCCTATTTTGGAACAAAATAGGTATAAGTGTTGTCTAAACACTCCAAATTAAACCCGAACTCTTATAATTAGTCAAACGCATTAGATTGTTACATATTTTCACCCTAGAAAGAGTAACATAACTGTTTACTGCTTTAAATCAATGTTTTCTCGGTTTTAGCCTGTTTTGGGACAAAATGGGTATAATTGTTGTGTAAACACTCCAAATTCCTCCCGAACTCTTACAAATAGTTAAACGCATTGGATTGTCACAAATTTCGACACTAGATACACAAACAAAGCTTTTAACTGCTTCGAATTAATGTTTACTCGGTTTTAGCCTGTTTTCTCTGTTTTACCCTGTTTAGGGATAAAACAGGTTTAAGTATTGTCTAAACACTCCAAATTAAACCCGAACTCTTATAATTAGTCAAACGCATTAGATTGTTGCATATTTTCACCCTAGAAAGAGTAACATAGCTGTTTACTGCTTTAAATCAATATTTTCTCGGGTTTAGCCTGTTTCGGGACAAAATGAGTATAATTGTTGTCTAAACACTCCAAATTCATCCCGAGCTCTTACAATTAGTCAAATGCATTGGATTATTACATATTTTGACCCTAGGAACAGTAAACAAATCTGTCTATTTCTTCGAATTAATGTTTTCTTGTTTTTAGCCTGTTTTCTTGTTTTAAGCCTGTTTCGGGACAAAATGAGTATAATTGTTGTCTAAACACTCCAAATTCATCTCGAACTCTTACAATTAGTCAAATGCATTCGATTGTCACACATGTTGACCCCAGAAACACAAACAAAGCTGTTTACTACTTTTAATCAATGTTTTTGCAGTTTTAGCCTGTTTTCTCGTTTTAAGCCTGTTTTTGGAACAAAATAGGTATTAGTGTTGTCTAAACACTCCAAATTAAACCTGAACTCTTATAATTAGTCAAACGCATTAGATTGTTGCATATTTTCACCCTAGAAAAAGTAACATAGCTGTTTACTGCTTTAAATCAATGTTTTCTCAGTTTTAGCTTGTTTCGGGACAAAATGAGTATAATTGTTGTCTAAACACTCCAAATTCATCCCGAACTCTTACAATTAGTTAAATGCATTGGATTGTCACAAATTTTGACACTAGAAACACAAACAAAGCTGTTTTCTGCTTCGAATTAATGTTTTCTCGGTTTTAGCTTGTTTTCTCGTTTTAAGCCTATTTTGGAACAAAATAGGTATAAGTGTTGTCTCAACACTCCAAATTAAACCCGAACTCTTATAATTATTCAAAAGCATTAGATTGTTACATATTTTCACCCTAGAAAGAGTAAGATTGCTGTTTACTGCTATAAATCAATGTTTTCTTGGGTTTAGCCTGTTTCGGGACAAAATGGGTATAATTGTTGTCTAAACACTCCAAATTCATCCCGAACTCTTACAATTAGTCAAATGCATTCGATTGTCACACATGTTGACCCCAGAAACACAAACAAAGCTGTTTACTGCTTTTAATCAATGTTTTCGCGGTTTTAGCCTGTTTTCTCGTTTTATGCCTGTTTTGGAACAAAATAGGTATAAGTCTTGTCTAAACACTCCAAATTAAACCCGAACTCTTATAATTAGTCAAACGCATTAGATTGTTGCATATTTTCACTCTAGAAAGAGTAACATAGCTGTTTACTGCTTTAAATCAATGTTTTCTCAGTTTTAGCTTGTTTTGGGATAAAATGGGTATAATTGTTGTCTAAACACTCCAAATTCCTCCCGAACCTTTACAATTAGTTAAATGCATTGGATTGTCACACATTTTGACACTAGAAACACAAACAAAGCTTTTTTCTGCTTTGAATTAATGTTTTCTCGATTTTAGCCTGTTTTCTCGTTTTAAGCCTATTTTGGAACAAAATAGATATAAGTGTTGTCTAAACACTCCAAATTAAACCCGAACTCTTATAATTAGTCAAACGCATTAGATTGTTGCATATTTTCACCCTAGAAAGAGTAACATAGCTGTTTACTGCTTTAAATCAATATTTTCTCGGTTTTAGCCTGTTTTGGGACAAAATGGGTATCATTGTTGTGTAAACACTCCAAATTCCTCCCGAACTCTTACAAATAGTTAAATGCATAGGATTGTCACACATTTTGACACTAGAAACACAAACAAAGCTTTTAACTGCTTCGAATTAATGTTTACTCGGTTTTAGCCTGTTTTCTCGTTTTATGCCTGTTTTGGAACGAAATAGGTATAAGTGTTGTCTAAACACTCCAAATTCAACCCGAACTCTTATAATTAGTCGAATGCATTGGATTGTTACATATTTTGACCATAGAAAAAGTAACATAGCTGTTTACTGCTTTAAATCAATGTTTTCTCGGGTTTAGCCTGTATTGGGACAAAATTGGTATAATTGTTGTCTAAACACTCCAACTTCATCCCGAACTCTTACAATTAGTCAAATGCATTGGATTATTACATATTTTGACCCTAGGAACAGTAAACAAAGCTGTCTATTTCGTCGAATTAATGTTTTCTTGTTTTTAGCCTGTTTTCTTGTTTTAAGCCTGTTTCGGGACAAAATGAGTATAATTGTTGTCTAAACTCTCCAAATTCATCCCGAACTCTTACAATTAGTCAAATGCATTCGATTGTCACACATGTTGACCCCAGAAACACAAACAAAGCTGTTTACTGCTTTTAATCAATGTTTTTGCAGTTTTAGCCTGTTTTCTCGTTTTATGCCTGTTTTGGAACAAAATAGGTATAAGTGTTGTCTAAACACTCCAAATTAAACCCGAACTCTTATAATTAGTCAAACGCATTAGATTGTTGCATATTTTCACCCTAGAAAGAGTAACATAACTGTTTACTGCTTTAAATCAATGTTTTCTCGGTTTTAGCCTGTTTTGGGACAAAATGGGTATAATTGTTGTGTAAACACTCCAAATTCCTCCCGAACTCTTACAAATAGTTAAATGCATAGGATTGTCACACATTTTGACACTAGAAACACAAACAAAGCTTTTAACTGCTTCGAATTAATGTTTACTCGGTTTTAGCCTGTTTTCTCGTTTTATGCCTGTTTTGCAACGAAATAGGTATAAGTGTTGTCTAAACACTCCAAATTCAACCCGAACTCTTATAATTAGTCAAATGCATTGGATTGTTACATATTTTGACCATAGAAAGAGTAACATAGCTGTTTACTGCTTTAAATCAATGTTTTCTCGGGTTTAGCCTGTTTTGGGACAAAATTGGTATAATTGTTGTCTAAACACTCCAACTTCATTCCAAGCTCTTACAATTAGTCAAATGCATTGGATTATTATATATTTTGACCCTAGGAACAGTAAACAAAGCTGTCTATTTCGTCGAATTAATGTTTTCTTGTTTTTACCCTGTTTTCTTGTTTTAAGCCTGTTTCGGGACAAAATGAGTATAATTGTTGTCTAAACACTCCAAATTCATCCCGAACTCTTACAATTAGTCAAATGCATTCAATTGTCACCCATGTTGACCCCAGAAACACAAACAAAGCTGTTTACTGCTTTTAATCAATGTTTTCGCGGTTTTAGCCTGTTTTCTCGTTTTATGCCTGTTTTGGAACAAAATAGGTATAAGTGTTGTCTAAACACTCCAAATTAAACCCGAACTCTTATAATTAGTCAAACGCATTAGATTGTTGCATATTTTCACCCTAGAAAGAGTAACATAGCTGTTTACTGCTTTAAATCAATATTTTCTCGGTTTTAGCCTGTTTTGGGACAAAATGGGTATAATTGTTGTGTAAACACTCCAAATTCCTCCCGAACTCTTACAAATAGTTAAATGCATAGGATTGTCACACATTTTGACACTAGAAACACAAACAATGCTTTTAACTGCTTCGAATTAATGTTTACTCGGTTTTAGCCTGTTTTCTCGTTTTATGCCTGTTTTGGAACGAAATAGGTATAAGTGTTGTCTAAACACTCCAAATTCAACCCGAACTCTTATAATTAGTCGAATGCATTGGATTGTTACATATTTTGACCATAGAAAAAGTAACATAGCTGTTTACTGCTTTAAATCAATGTTTTCTCGGGTTTAGCCTGTATTGGGACAAAATTGGTATAATTGTTGTCTAAACACTCCAACTTCATCCCGAACTCTTACAATTAGTCAAATGCATTGGATTATTACATATTTTGACCCTAGGAACAGTAAACAAAGCTGTCTATTTCGTCGAATTAATGTTTTCTTGTTTTTAGCCTGTTTTCTTGTTTTAAGCCTGTTTCGGGACAAAATGAGTATAATTGTTGTCTAAACTCTCCAAATTCATCCCGAACTCTTACAATTAGTCAAATGCATTCGATTGTCACACATGTTGACCCCAGAAACACAAACAAAGCTGTTTACTGCTTTTAATCAATGTTTTTGCGGTTTTAGCCTGTTTTCTCGTTTTAAGCCTGTTTTTTGGAACAAAATAGGTATTAGTGTTGTCTAAACAATCCAAATTAAACCTGAACTCTTATAATTAGTCAAACGCATTAGATTGTTGCATTTTTTCACCCTAGAAAGAGTAACATAGCTGTTTACTGCTTTAAATCAATGTTTTCTCTGTTTTAGCCTGTTTTGGGACAAAGTGGGTATAATTGTTGTCTAAACACTCCAAATTCATCCCGAACTCCTACAATTAGTCAAATGCATTCGATTGTCACACATGTTGACCCCAGAAACACAAACAAAGCTGTTTACTGCTTTTAATCAATGCTTTCGCGGTTTTAGCCTGTTTTCTCATTTTAAGCCTATTTTGGAACAAAATAGGTATAAGTGTTGTCTAAACACTCCAAATTAAACCCGAACTCTTATAATTAGTCAAACGCATTAGATTGTTGCATATTTTCACCCTAGAAAGAGTAACATAACTGTTTACTGCTTTAAATCAATGTTTTCTCGGTTTTAGCCTGTTTTGGGACAAAATGGGTATAATTGTTGTCTAAACACTCTAAATGCCTCCCGAACTCTTACAAATAGTTAAATGCATAGGATTGTCACACATTTTGACACTAGAAACACAAACAAAGCTTTTAACTGCTTCGAATTAATGTTTACGCGGTTTTAGCCTGTTTTCTCGTTTTATGCCTGTTTTGGAACAAAATAGGTATAAGTGTTGTCTAAACAATCCAAATTAAACCCGAACTCTTATAATTAGTCAAACGCATTAGATTGTTGCATATTTTCACCCTAGAAAGAGTAACATAGCTGTTTACTGCTTTAAATCAATATTTTCTCGGGTTTAGCCTGTTTCGGTACAAAATGAGTATAATTGTTGTCTAAACACTCCAAATTCATCCCGAGCTCTTACAATTAGTCAAATGCATTGGATTATTACATATTTTGACCCTAGGAACAGTAAACAAATCTGTCTATTTCTTCGAATTAATGTTTTCTTGTTTTTAGCCTGTTTTCTTGTTTTAAGCCTGTTTCGGGACAAAATGAGTATAATTGTTGTCTAAACACTCCAAATTCATCTCGAACTCTTACAATTAGTCAAATGCATTCGATTGTCACACATGTTGACCCCAGAAACACAAACAAAGCTGTTTACTGCTTTTAATCAATGTTTTTGCAGTTTTAGCTTGTTTTCTCGTTTTAAGCCTGTTTTTGGAACAAAATAGGTATTAGTGTTGTCTAAACACTCCAAATTAAACCTGAGCTCTTATAATTAGTCAAACGCATTAGATTGTTGCATATTTTCACCCTAGAAAAAGTAACATAGCTGTTTACTGCTTTAAATCAATGTTTTCTCAGTTTTAGCTTGTTTCGGGACAAAATGAGTATAATTGTTGTCTAAACACTCCAAATTCATCCCGAACTCTTACAATTAGTTAAATGCATTAGATTGTCACAAATTTTGACACTAGAAACACAAACAAAGCTGTTTTCTGCTTCGAATTAATGTTTTCTCGGTTTTAGCTTGTTTTCTCGTTTTAAGCCTATTTTGGAACAAAATAGGTATAAGTGTTGTCTCAACACTCCAAATTAAACCCGAACTCTTATAATTATTCAAAAGCATTAGATTGTTACATATTTTCACCCTAGAAAGAGTAAGATAGCTGTTTACTGCTATAAATCAATGTTTTCTTGGGTTTAGCCTGTTTCGGGACAAAATGGGTATAATTGTTGTCTAAACACTCCAAATTCATCCCGAACTCTTACAATTAGTCAAATGCATTCGATTGTCACACATGTTGACCCCAGAAACACAAACAAAGCTGTTTACTGCTTTTAATCAATGTTTTCGCGGTTTTAGCCTTGTTTTCTCGTTTTATGCCTGTTTTGGAACAAAATAGGTATAAGTGTTGTCTAAACACTCCAAATTAAACCCGAACTCTTATAATTAGTCAAACGCATTAGATTGTTGCATATTTTCACCCTAGAAAGAGTAACATAGCTGTTTACTGCTTTAAATCAATGTTTTCTCAGTTTTAGCTTGTTTTGGGATAAAATGGGTATAATTGTTGTCTAAACACTCCAAATTCCTCCCGAACCTTTACAATTAGTTAAATGCATTGGATTGTCACACATTTTGACACTAGAAACACAAACAAAGCTTTTTCTGCTTTGAATTAATGTTTTCTCGATTTTAGCCTGTTTTCTCGTTTTAAGCCTATTTTGGAACAAAATAGATATAAGTGTTGTCTAAACACTCCAAATTAAACCCGAACTCTTATAATTAGTCAAACGCATTAGATTGTTGCATATTTTCACCCTATAAAGAGTAACATAGCTGTTTACTGCTTTAAATCAATGTTTTCTCGGTTTTAGCCTGTTTTGGGACAAAATGGGTATAATTGTTGTGTAAACACTCCAAATTCCTCCCGAACTCTTACAAATAGTTAAATGCATAGGATTGTCACACATTTTGACACTAGAAACACAAACAAAGCTTTTAACTGCTTCGAATTAATGTTTACTCGGTTTTAGCCTGTTTTCTCGTTTTATGCCTGTTTTGGAACGAAATAGGTATAAGTGTTGTCTAAACACTCCAAATTCAACCCGAACTCTTATAATTAGTCGAATGCATTGGATTGTTACATATTTTGACCATAGAAAAAGTAACATAGCTGTTTACTGCTTTAAATCAATGTTTTCTCGGGTTTAGCCTGTATTGGGACAAAATTGGTATAATTGTTGTCTAAACACTCCAACTTCATCCCGAACTCTTACAATTAGTCAAATGCATTGGATTATTACATATTTTGACCCTAGGAACAGTAAACAAAGCTGTCTATTTCGTCGAATTAATGTTTTCTTGTTTTTAGCCTGTTTTCTTGTTTTAAGCCTGTTTCGGGACAAAATGAGTATAATTGTTGTCTAAACACTCCAAATTCATCCCGAACTCTTACAATTAGTCAAATGCATTCGATTGTCACACATGTTGACCCCAGAAACACAAACAAAGCTGTTTACTGCTTTTAATCAATGTTTTTGCGGTTTTAGCCTGTTTTCTCGTTTTAAGCCTGTTTTTTGGAACAAAATAGGTATTAGTGTTGTCTAAACAATCCAAATTAAACCCGAACTCTTATAATTAGTCAAACGCATTAGATTGTTGCATTTTTTCACCCTAGAAAGAGTAACATAGCTGTTTGCTGCTTTAAATCAATGTTTTCTCTGTTTTAGCCTGTTTTGGGACAAAGTGGGTATAATTGTTGTCTAAACACTCTAAATGCCTCCCGAACTCTTACAAATAGGTAAATGCATAGGATTGTCACACATTTTGACACTAGAAACACAAACAAAGCTTTTAACTGCTTCGAATTAATGTTTACTCGGTTTTAGCCTGTTTTCTCGTTTTATGCCTGTTTTGCAACGAAATAGGTATAATTGTTGTCTAAACACTCCAAATTCAACCCGAACTCTTATAATTAGTCAAATACATTGGATTGTTACATATTTTGACCATAGAAAGAGTAACATAGCTGTTTACTGCTTTAAATCAATGTTTTCTCGGGTTTAGCCTGTTTTGGGACAAAATTGGTATAATTGTTGTCTAAACACTCCAACTTCATTCCAAGCTCTTACAATTAGTCAAATGCATTGGATTATTATATATTTTGACCCTAGGAACAGTAAACAAAGCTGTCTATTTCGTCGAATTAATGTTTTCTTGTTTTTACCCTGTTTTCTTGTTTTAAGCCTGTTTCGGGACAAAATGAGTATAATTGTTGTCTAAACACTCCAAATTCATCCCGAACTCTTACAATTAGTCAAATGCATTCGATTGTCACCCATGTTAACCCCAGAAACACAAAAAAAGCTGTTTACTGCTTTTAATCAATGTTTTCGCGGTTTTAGCCTGTTTTCTCGTTTTATGCCTGTTTTGGAACAAAATAGGTATAAGTGTTGTCTAAACACTCCAAATTAAACCCGAACTCTTATAATTAGTCAAACGCATTAGATTGTTGCATATTTTCACCCTAGAAAGAGTAACATAGCTGTTTACTGCTTTAAATCAATATTTTCTCGGGTTTAGCCTGTTTCGGGACAAAATGGGTATAATTGTTGTCTAAACACTCCAAATTCATCCCGAGCTCTTACAATTAGTCAAATGCATTGGATTATTACATATTTTGACCCTAGGAACAGTAAACAAATCTGTCTATTTCTTCGAATTAATGTTTTCTTGTTTTTAGCCTGTTTTCTTGTTTTAAGCCTGTTTCGGGACAAAATGAGTATAATTGTTGTCTAAACACTCCAAATTCATCTCGAACTCTTACAATTAGTCAAATGCATTCGATTGTCACACATGTTGACCCCAGAAACACAAACAAAGCTGTTTACTGCTTTTAATCAATGTTTTTGCAGTTTTAGCCTGTTTTCTCGTTTTAAGCCTGTTTTTGGAACAAAATAGGTATTAGTGTTGTCTAAACACTCCAAATTAAACCTGAACTCTTATAATTAGTCAAACGCATTAGATTGTTGCATATTTTCACCCTAGAAAAAGTAACATAGCTGTTTACTGCTTTAAATCAATGTTTTCTCAGTTTTAGCTTGTTTCGGGACAAAATGAGTATAATTGTTGTCTAAACACTCCAAATTCATCCCGAACTCTTACAATTAGTTAAATGCATTGGATTGTCACAAATTTTGACACTAGAAACACAAACAAAGCTGTTTTCTGCTTCGAATTAATGTTTTCTCGGTTTTAGCTTGTTTTCTTGTTTTAAGCCTATTTTGGAACAAAATAGGTATAAGTGTTGTCTCAACACTCCAAATTAAACCCGAACTCTTATAATTATTCAAAAGCATTAGATTGTTACATATTTTCACCCTAGAAAGAGTAAGATAGCTGTTTACTGCTATAAATCAATGTTTTCTTGGGTTTAGCCTGTTTCGGGACAAAATGGGTATAATTGTTGTCTAAACACTCCAAATTCATCCCGAACTCTTACAATTAGTCAAATGCATTCGATTGTCACACATGTTGACCCCAGAAACACAAACAAAGCTGTTTACTGCTTTTAATCAATGTTTTCGCGGTTTTAGCCTGTTTTCTCGTTTTATGCCTGTTTTGGAACAAAATAGGTATAAGTGTTGTCTAAACACTCCAAATTAAACCCGAACTCTTATAATTAGTCAAACGCATTAGATTGTTGCATATTTTCACCCTAGAAAGAGTAACATAGCTGTTTACTGCTTTAAATCAATGTTTTCTCAGTTTTAGCTTGTTTTGGGATAAAATGGGTATAATTGTTGTCTAAACACTCCAAATTCCTCCCGAACCTTTACAATTAGTTAAATGCATTGGATTGTCACACATTTTGACACTAGAAACACAAACAAAGCTTTTTTCTGCTTTGAATTAATGTTTTCTCGATTTTAGCCTGTTTTCTCGTTTTAAGCCTATTTTGGAATAAAATAGATATAAGTGTTGTCTAAACACTCCAAATTAAACCCGAACTCTTATAATTAGTCAAACGCATTAGATTGTGGCATATTTTCACCCTATAAAGAGTAACATAACTGTTTACTGCTTTAAATCAATGTTTTCTCGGTTTTAGCCTGTTTTGGGACAAAATGGGTATAATTGTTGTGTAAACACTCCAAATTCCTCCCGAACTCTTACAAATAGTTAAATGCATAGGATTGTCACACATTTTGACACTAGAAACAGAAACAAAGCTTTTAACTGCTTCGAATTAATGTTTACTCGGTTTTAGCCTGTTTTCTCGTTTTATGCCTGTTTTGGAACGAAATAGGTATAAGTGTTGTCTAAACACTCCAAATTCAACCCGAACTCTTATAATTAGTCGAATGCATTGGATTGTTACATATTTTGACCATAGAAAAAGTAATATAGCTGTTTACTGCTTTAAATCAATGTTTTCTCGGGTTTAGCCTGTATTGGGACAAAATTGGTATAATTGTTGTCTAAACACTCCAACTTCATCCCGAACTCTTACAATTAGTCAAATGCGTTGGATTGTCACACATGTTGACCCCAGAAACACAAACAAAGCTGTTTACTGCTTTTAATCAATGTTTTCGCGGTTTTAGCCTGTTTTCTCGTTTTATGCCTGTTTTGGAACAAAATAGGTATAAGTGTTGTCTAAACACTCCAAATTAAACCCGAACTCTTATAATTAGTCAAACGCATTAGATTGTTGCATATTTTCACCCTAGAAAGAGTAACATAGCTGTTTACTGCTTTAAATCAATGTTTTCTCAGTTTTAGCTTGTTTTGGGATAAAATGGGTATAATTGTTGTCTAAACACTCCAAATTCCTCCTGAACCTTTACAATTAGTTAAATGCATTGGATTGTCACACATTTTGACACTAGAAACACAAACAAAGCTTTTTTCTGCTTTGAATTAATGTTTTCTCGATTTTAGCCTGTTTTCTCGTTTTAAGCCTATTTTGGAACAAAATAGATATAAGTGTTGTCTAAACACTCCAAATTAAACCCGAACTCTTATAATTAGTCAAACGCATTAGATTGTGGCATATTTTCACCCTATAAAGAGTAACATAACTGTTTACTGCTTTAAATCAATGTTTTCTCGGTTTTAGCCTGTTTTGGGACAAAATGGGTATAATTGTTGTGTAAACACTCCAAATTCCTCCCGAACTCTTACAAATAGTTAAATGCATAGGATTGTCACACATTTTGACACTAGAAACACAAACAAAGCTTTTAACTGCTTCGAATTAATGTTTACTCGGTTTTAGCCTGTTTTCTCGTTTTATGCCTGTTTTGGAACGAAATAGGTATAAGTGTTGTCTAAACACTCCAAATTCAACCCGAACTCTTATAATTAGTCGAATGCATTGGATTGTTACATATTTTGACCATAGAAAAAGTAACATAGCTGTTTACTGCTTTAAATCAATGTTTTCTCGGGTTTAGCCTGTATTGGGACAAAATTGGTATAATTGTTGTCTAAACACTCCAACTTCATCCCGAACTCTTACAATTAGTCAAATGCATTGGATTATTACATATTTTGACCCTAGGAACAGTAAACAAAGCTGTCTATTTCGTCGAATTAATTTTTTCTTGTTTTTAGCCTGTTTTCTTGTTTTAAGCCTGTTTCGGGACAAAATGAGTATAATTGTTGTCTAAACACTCCAAATTCATCCCGAACTCTTACAATTAGTCAAATGCATTCGATTGTCATACATGTTGACCCCAGAAACACAAACAAAGCTGTTTACTGCTTTTAATCAATGTTTTTGCGGTTTTAGCCTGTTTTCTCGTTTTAAGCCTGTTTTTTGGAACAAAATATTGATCAAGAGAATAAGCCTAAGGCAGCCATGGCCGTCCGTACAATTATGGGGCCGTCCGTACAACCAAGCAATAAGGCCGAGTCATGTAAGTGTGTAAAGACAATGAGGAGGCCTGCTCTCCTTAGGCCCATGAGAAGGATCTAGAATGTCGCTTGTAGCCGTTAGAGAGGAGGAACAAGTGGAGTCACGGGTTATGTTGTGTTTAAGGAGACTAGGACGGGTCACTATCACCGTTGGGATTAGTTCTATCTCTCTCCGTGTCCCTATCACTTATACGATCGGTTGGTAGAGGGTGTAGCCCTAATTTTCCCTTGATATATATAGGCTTTAGCCTACATTGTAATATGTATTCTTATGGAACAATAACCTAATCTTTTCTTCTTCCTCATTCTCTTTGTCTACCGATATCTCTCATCAATCTCTTGATTCTCTTCTTTATTCTACAAAGTCTTACATGGTATCAGAGCAAGTTCTTCGATTCTCTACAGTCTAATCTCATTCTCCTACTCATTTCTACACTCTAGTCTCCTTATCTTCGTTTCTTCTTACTCGCATCTCTTTTATTCTCCGGGTAAAAGCTTTACCCATCGGTCCATAGAAATCCGACCATGGAAAACGCCAAGCCCATTGTTTCACCGGTTGTCCTAAAGGGGACAAACTACTTGCTGTGGACAAGAACCACAAGAACCGCCCTTGGAGGTCGTGGCCTTTGGAGTCATGTCGAGTCCGACTATGTCCCAAAGAAAAACCCCAAAGGAGAGGACGCTTCCGAGGCGGAAGCGGAGGAAGAGAGCGAGAGGAAGGCCAAATGGTTCCAAGAAGACCAAGTTGTCCTATCTGTTCTCCAAAACTCTCTGGACACGCCTATCCTTGAGGCCTACTCATATTGCGAGACGGCCAAGGAACTGTGGGAAACACTTAAAGGCGTGTATGGTAATGTCTCTAACATGACTAGAGTCTTTGAGGTCAAGAAGGCCATAAATGATCTTAACCAAGATGATGTGGAGTTCACTAAGCATCTTGGTAAGTTCCGTGCACTATGGTCCGAGCTTGACATGTTGCGGCCAAGTACACTTGAGGCAAGTGTGCTAAACGAAAGAAAGGAGCAAGACAAAGTCTTCGGACTCCTACTTACCTTGAACCCGTCCTTCAACGACCTCTTGAAGCACATCCTAAGGGCAGAGAAGCTCCCCTCCTTTGAAGATATTTGCTCCCAAATTCAGAAAGAGCAAGGATCCCTTGATTTGTTTAGCGGTAAGGGGGAGCTTGCTTCGGCCAACAAAGGAATGTACAAGCAAGAGGAGAGGAAGTTGTTGGTGTGCGACCACTGCAAGAAGCGGGGTCATCTGAAAGACAAGTGCTGGGTTCTCCATCCTCATCTCAAGCCGGCCAAGTTCAAAGCCAACCTCTCAAAGGAAGCGGTTAGCGATAAAGGAGCCGGATCATCAAAGCAGGGAGATGAGGTGGCCATGACCGCAGCCTACGGAGATGTGGTGAGGAAGTCAGACCTTGAGGCTCTCATCCGCTCCATTGCTTCACTCAAGGAGTCTGGTATCTCTTTCTTTACTTCTAGGCCTAGCAAATCGCTTGTTATTGACTCGGGAGCCTCACATCATATGATTAGTAACCCTAGTTTAATTGACAACATAAAACCGGCCTTAGGAAATGTTGTTATTGCAAATGGAGAACAAATACCAGTAAAGGGAATAGGGGACTTGAAACTATTTGATAAAACCTCAAAAGCTTTCTTTATGCCTACCTTTACCTCCAATTTACTATCGGTTAAGAGGACCACAAATGATTTGAATTGTTATGCAATCTTTGGTCCTAACAATGTTTATTTTCAGGATATTGAGACTGGAAAGGTTCTTGGAGAAGGGCAAGGGAGTGGAGATCTCTATGTCCTAGAGAAAACCGATCCAAATTTATCCTCTACTAAGTCTTGTTTTGTTGTTGATTCGAATATGGTGTGGCATGCTAGGCTAGGCCACCCACATTCACGTGCTTTAGGGTTGATGTTTCCTAATATTTCTTTTGATAATTCTACTTGTGAACCTTGTATTCTTGGAAAACATTGCAAGTCTATCTTTCCTAAGTCAACTACTATTTATGAGAATTGTTTTGATTTAGTTCACTCAGATGTTTGGACATCACCATGCCTATCTAGAGATAATAACAAGTATTTTGTGACTTTTATTGATGAAAAATCAAAATACACTTGGATTACCTTGTTGCCATCTAAAGATAGAGTATTTGATGCCTTTATCAATTTTCAAAATTATGTGACTAATCACTTCAATGCTAAACTTAAGGTACTTAGGTCTGATAATGGGGGGGAATACACAAGTTGCAAGTTCAAAGAACATCTCTCCAAGCATGGCATTCTTCATCAAACTAGTTGTCCCTACACGCCACAACAAAATGGTGTGGCCGAGAGGAAGAACCGGCACCTCATGGAAGTGGCGCGGGCAATCATGTTCCATTCGAGTGTTCCTAAACGATATTGGGGTGATGCCGTGATGACTGCATGCTACCTAATCAACCGAACACCAACTAGAGTTCTTCATGACTTATCTCCATTTGAAGTACTAAACAAATTTAAACCATCTCTTGATCACTTACGAGTTTTCGGCTGTATTTGTTTTGTGTTAGTACCAGGAGAACAAAGGAGTAAGCTGGATGCCAAAAGTACAAAGTGTATGTTCATTGGCTACTCCACCACACAAAAGGGGTACAAATGTTATGATCCGGCCACAAGTCGACTATATGTCTCTCGAGATGTCCGGTTTCTAGAACATGTGGGCTACCATGACAAGAGGGATTGGAACAGCCTTAAAGATCTCTCTCACTCACCTAATGACCGAGCTTCGAGTCTACGGTTCCTTCTTGATCACCTTGGCAACCCATCTCCACCAACGGGTGCCGTGCGGCCAACACTAAGTCAAATTTCTACCGATGGTGGGTCTGACCAAGGAGATGCAAATGACAATGGTTCAGCCCAAGATGGTGAATCTCTCGAGTCTGGCCTACCCATAACCGGTGTTCTCGTCCCTGGCCCTACAACGGACACGCATGCTCCGGCGGCGGCCTCTACCGAGGAAAACACGGAGACGGCTCCTACGGACGGTACGTCCACCGTGTTGCCTAGCGTGGATCCACTTCCGGCACCAGTCCTGCGTCGGAGCACCAGACCTCGATCGGATCCCTCCACTTGGAAGAACAAGCGTGTCTATTACAACAGCCAAGCTGTCGCTCATCCCATTCAGTCCGTTTGTTCCCTTGAGCTGTTACCTGCTGATCACCAAGCTTTCTTCGGCCAAGTGGACGCCAATTGGATCCCGCAGACATATGATGAAGCCAAGGAACATCAAGGTTGGTTAGATGCGGTCAAGGATGAAACTGGCGCCATGATCCGGAATCATACGTGGGACGAATCGGATCTTCCTCAAGGCAAGCGGGCAGTTAGCTCCAAATGGGTGTTTACCATAAAGTATTTGAGCAATGGTGACATTGAACGGCATAAAGCCAGGTTAGTGGCCCGTGGCTTCACCCAAACCTATGGCGCGGACTACACGGACACCTTTGCACCCGTGGCCAAGCTCCATACGGTTCGGGTTGTGCTGTCTCTTGCTGTCAACCTCTCATGGGACTTATGGCAGATGGATGTGAAGAACGCCTTCCTTCAAGGTGAACTTGATGAAGAAGTGTACATGACGCCTCCTCCCGGCCTTGAAGACATGGTTACACCCGGAAAAGTCTTGAGGCTACGTAAGGCCATCTATGGCCTTAAGCAGTCCCCACGAGCGTGGTACCACAAACTAAGCTCCACTCTCAAGACTGATGGTTTTACGCGATCGGAGGCTGATCATACTCTCTTCACGCGTCGCACCTCTATTGGTTGGGTGGTGGTGCTCATATACGTCGACGACATCATCGTGACTGGTGATGATAAGGCGGCCATTCAGGACACCAAGGACTCTCTCAAGTCGGTATTTGACATCAAGGACCTTGGGGAACTCAAATACTTTCTTGGTATTGAGATTTGTCGCTCACCGGAAGGACTCTTCCTCTCACAACGCAAGTATACTCTTGACTTGTTAGAGGAGACTGGCAAGCTTGGTGTGTCTCCGGTTGCTACGCCCCTTGATGAAGATTACCAGCTCAAGCGAAAGGGGGAGAGCTTACGGGCAAAAGAAGGCCGACCTAAGGAACCAATGGACGAGCCATTCTTAGACGTCACACGCTACCGCCGGCTTGTAGGTAAGCTGATATACCTTACTATCACACGACCTGACATATCCTATGCTGTGAATCAGGTTAGCCAACATATGAAGGCACCAAGCAAGTACCAATGGAGTCAAGTCGAAAGGATCCTAAGCTATCTCAAGGGCAGTCCGGGTCAAGGTATTTGGATGGGCAAGAATGACAACACCGAAATCGTTGGCTATTGTGATGCGGATTACAATGGCGACACGCTGGATAGGAGATCCACCACTGGGTACTGCACGTTTGTTGGAGGCAACTTGGTTACATGGAGGTCTAAGAAACAAAAGGTGGTTTCATGCTCTAGCGCCGAGGCCGAGTATAGAGCTATGAGGAAGCTCACTAACGAGATGACATGGCTGAAGGGCCTACTCAAGGACTTAGGCATCGAGACAAAGCAGCCCATGACCATGCACTGCGACAATGAAGCGGCTATCCACATTGCCACAAACTCAGTCTTTCATGAGAGGACCAAGCACATAGAAAGCGATTGCCACAAGGTGAGAGAGAAGATTGAAGAAGGAGTGGTGTTACCATGCCACACAAGGAGTCAAGATCAGCTAGCTGACATCTTCACCAAGTCTGCAAGCTCCAAGGTTTGTGATCACATCTACAGCAAACTTGGACTTGTAGACATTACACGGCCATGATCAAGCTTCCCTAATCCGTGGACAGCACACTCTTTTTCCCTTGACTTGGTTTTGTCCCATGAGGTTTTCTAAGTCAAGGTTTTTAATGAGGTGCTGCTTCACGGGTTCCAAGCTTAGCCATTTCACTCGGCTAAGCTTGAGGGGGAGTATTGATCAAGAGAATAAGCCTAAGGCAGCCATGGCCGTCCGTACAATTATGGGGCCGTCCGTACAACCAAGCAATAAGGCCGAGTCATGTAAGTGTGTAAAGACAATGAGGAGGCCTGCTCTCCTTAGGCCCATGAGAAGGATCTAGAATGTCGCTTGTAGCCGTTAGAGAGGAGGAACAAGTGGAGTCACGGGTTATGTTGTGTTTAAGGAGACTAGGACGGGTCACTATCACCGTTGGGATTAGTTCTATCTCTCTCCGTGTCCCTATCACTTATACGATCGGTTGGTAGAGGGTGTAGCCCTAATTTTCCCTTGATATATATAGGCTTTAGCCTACATTGTAATATGTATTCTTATGGAACAATAACCTAATCTTTTCTTCTTCCTCATTCTCTTTGTCTACCGATATCTCTCATCAATCTCTTGATTCTCTTCTTTATTCTACAAAGTCTTACACAAAATAGGTATTAGTGTTGTCTAAACAATCCAAATTAAACCTGAACTCTTATAATTAGTCAAACGCATTAGATTGTTGCATTTTTTCACCCTAGAAAGAGTGACATAGCTGTTTACTGCTTTAAATCAATGTTTTCTCTGTTTTAGCCTGTTTTGGGACAAAGTGGGTATAATTGTTGTCTAAACACTCCAAATTCATCCTGAACTCCTACAATTAGTCAAATGCATTCGATTGTCACACATGTTGACCCCAGAAACACAAACAAAGCTGTTTACTGCTTTTAATCAATGCTTTCGCGGTTTTAGCCTGTTTTCTCATTTTAAGCCTATTTTGGAACAAAATAGGTATAAGTGTTGTCTAAACACTCCAAATTAAACCCGAACTCTTATAATTAGTCAAACGCATTAGATTGTTGCATATTTTCACCCTAGAAAGAGTAACATAACTGTTTACTGCTTTAAATCAATGTTTTCTCGGTTTTAGCCTGTTTTGGGACAAAATGGGTATAATTGTTGTCTAAACACTCTAAATGCCTCCCGAACTCTTACAAATAGTTAAATGCATAGGATTGTCACACATTTTGACACTAGAAACACAAACAAAGCTTTTAACTGCTTCGAATTAATGTTTACTCGGTTTTAGCCTGTTTTCTCGTTTTATGCCTGTTTTGCAACGAAATAGGTATAAGTGTTGTCTAAACACTCCAAATTCAACCCGAACTCTTATAATTAGTCAAATACATTGGATTGTTACATATTTTGACCATAGAAAGAGTAACATAGCTGTTTACTGCTTTAAATCAATGTTTTCTCGGGTTTAGCCTGTTTTGGGACAAAATTGGTATAATTGTTGTCTAAACACTCCAACTTCATTCCAAGCTCTTACAATTAGTCAAATGCATTGGATTATTATATATTTTGACCCTAGGAACAGTAAACAAAGCTGTCTATTTTGTCGAATTAATGTTTTCTTGTTTTTACCCTGTTTTCTTGTTTTAAGCCTGTTTCGAGACAAAATGAGTATAATTGTTGTCTAAACACTCCAAATTCATCCCGAACTCTTACAATTAGTCAAATGCATTCGATTGTCACCCATGTGACCCCAGAAACACAAACAAAGCTGTTTACTGCTTTTAATCAATGTTTTCGCGGTTTTAGCCTGTTTTCTCGTTTTATGCCTGTTTTGGAACAAAATAGGTATAAGTGTTGTCTAAACACTCCAAATTAAATCCGAACTCTTATAATTAGTCAAACGCATTAGATTGTTGCATATTTTCACCCTAGAAAGAGTAACATAGCTGTTTACTGCTTTAAATCAATATTTTCTCGGGTTTAGCCTGTTTCGGGACAAAATGAGTATAATTGTTGTCTAAACACTCCAAATTCATCCCGAGCTCTTACAATTAGTCAAATGCATTGGATTATTACATATTTTGACCCTAGGAACAGTAAACAAATCTGTCTATTTCTTCGAATTAATGTTTTCTTGTTTTTAGCCTGTTTTCTTGTTTTAAGCCTGTTTCGGGACAAAATGAGTATAATTGTTGTCTAAACACTCCAAATTCATCTCGAACTCTTACAATTAGTCAAATGCATTCGATTGTCACACATGTTGACCCCAGAAACACAAACAAAGCTGTTTACTGCTTTTAATCAATGTTTTTGCAGTTTTAGCCTGTTTTCTCGTTTTAAGCCTGTTTTTGGAACAAAATAGGTATTAGTGTTGTCTAAACACTCCAAATTAAACCTGAACTCTTATAATTAGTCAAACGCATTAGATTGTTGCATATTTTCACCCTAGAAAAAGTAACATAGCTGTTTACTGCTTTAAATCAATGTTTTCTCAGTTTTAGCTTGTTTCGGGACAAAATGAGTATAATTGTTGTCTAAACACTCCAAATTCATCCCGAACTCTTACAATTAGTTAAATGCATTGGATTGTCACAAATTTTGACACTAGAAACACAAACAAAGCTGTTTTCTGCTTCGAATTAATGTTTTCTCGGTTTTAGCTTGTTTTCTTGTTTTAAGCCTATTTTGGAACAAAATAGGTATAAGTGTTGTCTCAACACTCCAAATTAAACCCGAACTCTTATAATTATTCAAAAGCATTAGATTGTTACATATTTTCACCCTAGAAAGAGTAAGATAGCTGTTTACTGCTATAAATCAATGTTTTCTTGGGTTTAGCCTGTTTCGGGACAAAATGGGTATAATTGTTGTCTAAACACTCCAAATTCATCCCGAACTCTTACAATTAGTCAAATGCATTCGATTGTCACACATGTTGACCCCAGAAACACAAACAAAGCTGTTTACTGCTTTTAATCAATGTTTTCGCGGTTTTAGCCTGTTTTCTCGTTTTATGCCTGTTTTGGAACAAAATAGGTATAAGTGTTGTCTAAACACTCCAAATTAAACCCGAACTCTTATAATTAGTCAAACGCATTAGATTGTTGCATATTTTCACCTTAGAAAGAGTAACATAGCTGTTTACTGCTTTAAATCAATGTTTTCTTAGTTTTAGCTTGTTTTGGGATAAAATGGGTATAATTGTTGTCTAAACACTCCAAATTCCTCCCGAACCTTTACAATTAGTTAAATGCATTGGATTGTCACACATTTTGACACTAGAAACACAAACAAAGCTTTTTTCTGCTTTGAATTAATGTTTTCTCGATTTTAGCCTGTTTTCTCGTTTTAAGCCTATTTTGGAACAAAATAGATATAAGTGTTGTCTAAACACTCCAAATTAAACCCGAACTCTTATAATTAGTCAAACGCATTAGATTGTTGCATATTTTCACCCTATAAAGAGTAACATAACTGTTTACTGCTTTAAATCAATGTTTTCTCGGTTTTAGCCTGTTTTGGGACAAAATGGGTATAATTGTTGTGTAAACACTCCAAATTCCTCCCGAACTCTTACAAATAGTTAAATGCATAGGATTGTCACACATTTTGACACTAGAAACACAAACAAAGCTTTTAACTGCTTCGAATTAATGTTTACTCGGTTTTAGCCTGTTTTCTCGTTTTATGCCTGTTTTGGAACGAAATAGGTATAAGTGTTGTCTAAACACTCCAAATTCAACCCGAACTCTTATAATTAGTCGAATGCATTGGATTGTTACATATTTTGACCATAGAAAAAGTAACATAGCTGTTTACTGCTTTAAATCAATGTTTTCTCGGGTTTAGCCTGTATTGGGACAAAATTGGTATAATTGTTGTCTAAACACTCCAACTTCATCCCGAACTCTTACAATTAGTCAAATGCATTGGATTATTACATATTTTGACCCTAGAAAGAGTAACATAGCTGTTTACTGCTTTAAATCAATGTTTTCTCGGGTTTAGCCTGTTTTGGGACAAAATTGGTATAATTGTTGTCTAAACACTCCAACTTCATTCCAAGCTCTTACAATTAGTCAAATGCATTGGATTATTATATATTTTGACCCTAGGAACAGTAAACAAAGCTCTCTATTTTGTCGAATTAATGTTTTCTTGTTTTTACCCTGTTTTCTTGTTTTAAGCCTGTTTCGGGACAAAATGAGTATAATTGTTGTCTAAACACTCCAAATTCATCCCGAACTCTTACAATTAGTCAAATGCATTCGATTGTCACCCATGTTGACCCCAGAAACACAAACAAAGCTGTTTACTGCTTTTAATCAATGTTTTCGCGGTTTTAGCCTGTTTTCTCGTTTTATGCCTGTTTTGGAACAAAATAGATATAAGTGTTGTCTAAACACTCCAAATTAAACCCGAACTCTTATAATTAGTCAAACGCATTAGATTGTTGCATATTTTCACCCTAGAAAGAGTAACATAACTGTTTACTGCTTTAAATCAATGTTTTCTCGGTTTTAGCCTGTTTTGGGACAAAATGGGTATAATTGTTGTCTAAACACTCTAAATGCCTCCCGAACTCTTACAAATAGTTAAATGCATAGGATTGTCACACATTTTGACACTAGAAACACAAACAAAGCTTTTAACTGCTTCGAATTAATGTTTACTCGGTTTTAGCCTGTTTTCTCGTTTTATGCCTGTTTTGCAACGAAATAGGTATAAGTGTTGCCTAAACACTCCAAATTCAACCCGAACTCTTATAATTAGTCAAATGCATTGGATTGTTACATATTTTGACCATAGAAAGAGTAACATAGCTGTTTACTGCTTTAAATCAGTGTTTTCTCGGGTTTAGCCTGTTTTGGGACAAAATTGGTATAATTGTTGTCTAAACACTCCAACTTCATTCCAAGCTCTTACAATTAGTCAAATGCATTGGATTATTATATATTTTGACCCTAGGAACAGTAAACAAAGCTGTCTATTTCGTCGAATTAATGTTTTCTTGTTTTTACCCTGTTTTCTTGTTTTAAGCCTGTTTCGAGACAAAATGAGTATAATTGTTGTCTAAACACTCCAAATTCATCCCGAACTCTTACAATTAGTCAAATGCATTCGATTGTCACCCATGTTGACCCCAGAAACACAAACAAAGCTGTTTACTGCTTTTAATCAATGTTTTCGCGGTTTTAGCCTGTTTTCTCGTTTTATGCCTGTTTTGGAACAAAATAGGTATAAGTGTTGTCTAAACACTCCAAATTAAATCCGAACTCTTATAATTAGTCAAACGCATTAGATTGTTGCATATTTTCACCCTAGAAAGAGTAACATAGCTGTTTACTGCTTTAAATCAATATTTTCTCGGGTTTAGCCTGTTTCGGGACAAAATGAGTATAATTGTTGTCTAAACACTCCAAATTCATCCCGAGCTCTTACAATTAGTCAAATGCATTGGATTATTACATATTTTGACCCTAGGAACAGTAAACAAATCTGTCTATTTCTTCGAATTAATGTTTTCTTGTTTTTAGCCTGTTTTCTTGTTTTAAGCCTGTTTCGGGACAAAATGAGTATAATTGTTGTCTAAACACTCCAAATTCATCTCGAACTCTTACAATTAGTCAAATGCATTCGATTGTCACACATGTTGACCCCAGAAACACAAACAAAGCTGTTTACTGCTTTTAATCAATGTTTTTGCAGTTTTAGCCTGTTTTCTCGTTTTAAGCCTGTTTTTGGAACAAAATAGGTATTAGTGTTGTCTAAACACTCCAAATTAAACCTGAACTCTTATAATTCGTCAAACGCATTAGATTGTTGCATATTTTCACCCTAGAAAAAGTAACATAGCTGTTTACTGCTTTAAATCAATGTTTTCTCAGTTTTAGCTTGTTTCGGGACAAAATGAGTATAATTGTTGTCTAAACACTCCAAATTCATCCCGAACTCTTACAATTAGTTAAATGCATTGGATTGTCACAAATTTTGACACTAGAAACACAAACAAAGCTGTTTTCTGCTTTGAATTAATGTTTTCTCTGTTTTAGCTTGTTTTCTCGTTTTAAGCCTATTTTGGAACAAAATAGGTATAAGTGTTGTCTCAACACTCCAAATTAAACCCGAACTCTTATAATTATTCAAAAGCATTAGATTGTTACATATTTTCACCCTAGAAAGAGTAAGATAGCTGTTTACTGCTATAAATCAATGTTTTCTTGGGTTTAGCCTGTTTTGGGACAACGTGGGTATAATTGTTGTCTAAACACTCCAAATTCATCCTGAACTCCTACAATTAGTCAAATGCATTCGATTGTCACACATGTTGACCCCAGAAACACAAACAAAGCTGTTTACTGCTTTTAATCAATGCTTTCGCGGTTTTAGCCTGTTTTCTCATTTTAAGCCTATTTTGGAACAAAATAGGTATAAGTGTTGTCTAAACACTCCAAATTAAACCCGAACTCTTATAATTAGTCAAACGCATTAGATTGTTGCATATTTTCACCCTAGAAAGAGTAACATAACTGTTTACTGCTTTAAATCAATGTTTTCTCGGTTTTAGCCTGTTTTGGGACAAAATGGGTATAATTGTTGTCTAAACACTCTAAATGCCTCCCGAACTCTTACAAATAGTTAAATGCATAGGATTGTCACACATTTTGACACTAGAATTACAAACAAAGCTTTTTTCTGCTTTGAATTAATGTTTTCTTGATTTTAGCCTGTTTTCTCGTTTTAAGCCTATTTTGGAACAAAATAGGTATAAGTGTTGTCTAAACACTCCAAATTAAACCCGAACTCTTATAATTAGTCAAACGCATTAGATTGTTGCATATTTTCACCCTAGAAAGAGTAACATAACTGTTTACTGCTTTAAATAAATGTTTTCTCGGTTTTAGCCTGTTTTGGGACAAAATGGGTATAATTGTTGTCTAAACACTCCAAATTCCTCCCGAACTCTTACAAATGGTTAAATGCATTGGATTGTCACTCATTTTTACACTAGAAACACAAACAAAGCTTTTAACTGCTTCGAATTAATGTTTACTCGGTTTTAGCCTGTTTTCTCGTTTTATGCCTGTTTTGCAACGAAATAGGTATAAGTGTTGTCTAAACACTCCAATTTCAACCCGAACTCTTATAATTAGTCAAATGCATTGGATTGTTACATATTTTGACCATAGAAAGAGTAACATAGCTGTTTACTGCTTTAAATCAATATTTTCTCGGGTTTAGCCTGTTTCGGGACAAAATGAGTATAATTGTTGTCTAAACACTCCGAATTCATCCCGAGCTCTTACAGTTAGTCAAATGCATTGGATTATTACATATTTTGACCCTAGGAACAGTAAACAAAGCTGTCTATTTCTTCGAATTAATGTTTTCTTGTTTTTAGCCTGTTTTCTTTTTTTAAGCCTGTTTCGGGACAAAATGAGTATAATTGTTGTCTAAACACTCCAAATTCATCCCGAACTCTTACAATTAGTCAAATGCATTCGATTGTCACACATGTTGACCCCAGAAACACATACAAAGATGTTTACTGCTTTTAATCAATGTTTTCGCGGTTTTAGCCTGTTTTCTCGTTTTATGCCTGTTTTGGAACAAAATAGGTATAAGTGTTGTCTAAACACTCCAAATTAAACCCGAACTCTTATAATTAGTCAAACGCATTAGATTATTGCATATTTACACCCTAGAAAGAGTAACATACCTGTTTACTGCTTTAAATCAATGTTTTCTCAGTTTTAGCTTGTTTTGGGATAAAATGGGTATAATTGTTGTCTAAACACTCCAAATTCCTCCCGAACCTTTACAATTAGTTAAATGCATTGGATTGTCACACATTTTGACACTAGAAACACAAACAAAGCTTTTTTCTGCTTTGAATTAATGTTTTCTCGATTTTAGCCGGTTTTCTCGTTTTAAGCCTATTTTGGAACAAAATAGGTATAAGTGTTGTCTAAACACTCCAAATTAAACCCGAACTCTTATAATTAGTCAAACGCATTAGATTGTTGCATATTTTCACCCTAGAAAGAGTAACATAACTGTTTACTGCTTTAAATCAATGTTTTCTCGGTTTTAGTCTGTTTTGGGACAAAATGGGTATAATTGTTGTGTAAACACTCCAAATTCCTCCCGAACTCTTACAAATAGTTAAACGCATTGGATTGTCACACATTTCGACACTAGATACACAAACAAAGCTTTTAACTGCTTCGAATTAATGTTTACTCGGTTTTAGCCTGTTTTCTCATTTTATGCCTGTTTTGGAACGAAATAGGTATAAGTGTTGTCTAAACACTCCAATTTCAACCCGAACTCTTATAATTAGTCAAATGCATTGGATTGTTACATATTTTGACCATAGAAAGAGTAACATAGCTGTTTACTGCTTTAAATCAATATTTTCTCGGGTTTAGCCTGTTTCGGGACAAAATGAGTATAATTGTTGTCTAAACACTCCAAATTCATCCCGAGCTCTTACAATTAGTCAAATGCATTGGATTATTACATATTTTGACCCTAGGAACAGTAAACAAATCTGTCTATTTCTTCGAATTAATGTTTTCTTGTTTTTAGCCTGTTTTCTTGTTTTAAGCCTGTTTCGGGACAAAATGAGTATAATTGTTGTCTAAACACTCCAAATTCATCTCGAACTCTTACAATTAGTCAAATGCATTCGATTGTCACACATGTTGACCCCAGAAACACAAACAAAGCTGTTTACTGCTTTTAATCAATGTTTTTGCAGTTTTAGCCTGTTTTCTCGTTTTAAGCCTGTTTTTGGAACAAAATAGGTATTAGTGTTGTCTAAACACTCCAAATTAAACCTGAACTCTTATAATTAGTCAAACGCTTTAGATTGTTGCATATTTTCACCCTAGAAAGAGTAACATAGCTGTTTACTGCTTTAAATCAATGTTTTCTCAGTTTTAGCTTGTTTTGGGATAAAATGGGTATAATTGTTGTCTAAACACTCCAAATTCCTCCCGAACCTTTACAATTAGTTAAATGCATTGGATTGTCACACATTTTGACACTAGAAACACAAACAAAGCTTTTTTCTGCTTTGAATTAATGTTTTCTCGATTTTAGCCTGTTTTCTCGTTTTAAGCCTATTTTGGAACAAAATAGGTATAAGTGTTGTCTAAACACTCCAAATTAAACCCGAACTCTTATAATTAGTCAAACGCATTAGATTGTTGCATATTTTCACCCTAGAAAGAGTAACATAACTGTTTACTGCTTTAAATAAATGTTTTCTCGGTTTTAGCCTGTTTTGGGACAAAATGGGTATAATTGTTGTCTAAACACTCCAAATTCCTTCCGAACTCTTACAAATAGTTAAATGCATTGGATTGTCACTCATTTTTACACTAGAAACACAAACAAATCTGTTTACTACTTCGAATTAATACTTACTCGGTTTTAGCCTGTTTTCTCATTTTATGCCTGTTTTGGAACGAAATAGGTATAAGTGTTGTCTAAACACTCCAATTTCAACCCGAACTCTTATAATTAGTCAAATGCATTGGATTGTTACATATTTTGACCATAGAAAGAGTAACATAGCTGTTTACTGCTTTAAATCAATATTTTCTCGGGTTTAGCCTGTTTCGGGACAAAATGAGTATAACTGTTGGCTAAACACTCCGAATTCATCCCGAGCTCTTACAGTTAGTCAAATGCATTGGATTATTACATATTTTGACCCTAGGAACAGTAAACAAAGCTGTCTATTTCTTCGAATTAATGTTTTCTTGTTTTTAGCCTGTTTTCTTTTTTTAAGCCTATTTCGGGACAAAATGAGTATAATTGTTGTCTAAACACTCCAAATTCATCCCGAACTCTTACAATTAGTCAAATGCATTGGATTGTCACACATGTTGACCCCAGAAACACAAACAAAGATGTTTACTGCTTTTAATCAATGTTTTCGCGGTTTTAGCCTGTTTTCGTTTTAAGCCTGTTTTGGAACAAAATAGGTATAAGTGTTGTCTAAACACTCCAAATTAAACCCGGACTCTTATAATTATTCAAAAGCATTAGATTGTTACATATTTTCACCCTAGAAAGAGTAACATAGCTGTTTACTGCTATAAATCAATGTTTTCTTGGGTTTAGCCTGTTTTGGGACAAAATGGGTATAATTGTTGTCTAAACACTCACAATTCATCCCGAACTCTTACAATTAGTCAAATGCATTCGATTGTCACACATGTTGACCCCAGAAACACATACAAAGCTGTTTACTGCTTTTAATCAATGTTTTCGCGGTTTTAGCCTGTTTTCTCGTTTTATGCCTGTTTTGGAACAAAATAGGTATAAGTGTTGTCTAAACACTCCAAATTAAACCCGAACTCTTATAATTAGTCAAACGCATTAGATTGTTGCATATTTACACCCTAGAAAGAGTAACATACCTTTTTACTGCTTTAAATCAATGTTTTCTCAGTTTTAGCTTGTTTTGGGATAAAATGGGTATAATTGTTGTCTAAACACTCCAAATTCCTCCCGAACCTTTACAATTAGTTAAATGCATTGGATTGTCACACATTTTGACACTAGAAACACAAACAAAGCTTTTTTCTGCTTTGAATTAATGTTTTCTCGATTTTAGCCGGTTTTCTCGTTTTAAGCCTATTTTGGAACAAAATAGGTATAAGTGTTGTCTAAACACTCCAAATTAAACCCGAACTCTTATAATTAGTCAAACGCATTAGATTGTTGCATATTTTCACCCTAGAAAGAGTAACATAACTGTTTACTGCTTTAAATCAATGTTTTCTCGGTTTTAGCCTGTTTTGGGACAAAATGGGTATAATTGTTGTGTAAACACTCCAAATTCCTCCCGAACTCTTACAAATAGTTAAACGCATTGGATTGTCACACATTTCGACACTAGATACACAAACAAAGCTTTTAACTGCTTCGAATTAATGTTTACTCGGTTTTAGCCTGTTTTCTCATTTTATGCCTGTTTTGGAACGAAATAGGTATAAGTGTTGTCTAAACACTCCAATTTCAACCTGAACTCTTATAATTAGTCAAATGCATTGGATTGTTACATATTTTGACCATAGAAAGAGTAACATAGCTGTTTACTGCTTTAAATCAATATTTTCTCGGGTTTAGCCTGTTTCGGGACAAAATGAGTATAATTGTTGTCTAAACACTCCAAATTCATCCCGAGCTCTTACAATTAGTCAAATGCATTGGATTATTACATATTTTGACCCTAGGAACAGTAAACAAATCTGTCTATTTCTTCGAATTAATGTTTTCTTGTTTTTAGCCTGTTTTCTTGTTTTAAGCCTGTTTCGGGACAAAATGAGTATAATTGTTGTCTAAACACTCCAAATTCATCTCGAACTCTTACAATTAGTCAAATGCATTCGATTGTCACACATGTTGACCCCAGAAACACAAACAAAGCTGTTTACTGCTTTTAATCAATGTTTTTGCAGTTTTAGCCTGTTTTCTCGTTTTAAGCCTGTTTTTGGAACAAAATAGGTATTAGTGTTGTCTAAACACTCCAAATTAAACCTGAACTCTTATAATTAGTCAAACGCATTAGATTGTTGCATATTTTCACCCTAGAAAAAGTAACATAGCTGTTTACTGCTTTAAATCAATGTTTTCTCGGGTTTAGCCTGTTTCGGGATAAAATGGGTATAATTGTTGTCTAAACACTCCAAATTCCTCCCGAACCTTTACAATTAGTTAAATGCATTGGATTGTCACACATTTTGACACTAGAAACACAAACAAAGCTTTTTTCTGCTTTGAATTAATGTTTTCTCGATTTTAGCCTGTTTTCTCGTTTTAAGCCTATTTTGGAACAAAATAGGTATAAGTGTTGTCTAAACACTCCAAATTAAACCCGAACTCTTATAATTAGTCAAACGCATTAGATTGTTGCATATTTACACCCTAGAAAGAGTAACATACCTGTTTACTGCTTTAAATCAATGTTTTCTCAGTTTTAGCTTGTTTTGGGATAAAATGGGTATAATTGTTGTCTAAACACTCCAAATTCCTCCCGAACCTTTACAATTAGTTATATGCATTGGATTGTCACACATTTTGACACTAGAAACACAAACAAAGCTTTTTTCTGCTTTGAATTAATGTTTTCTCGATTTTAGCCGGTTTTCTCGTTTTAAGCCTATTTTGGAACAAAATAGGTATAAGTGTTGTCTAAACACTCCAAATTAAACCCGGACTCTTATAATTATTCAAAAGCATTAGATTGTTACATATTTTCACCCTAGAAAGAGTAACATAGCTGTTTACTGCTATAAATCAATGCTTTCTTGCGTTTAGCCTGTTTTGGGACAAAATGGGTATAATTGTTGTCTAAACACTCACAATTCATCCCGAACTCTTACAATTAGTCAAATGCATTCGATTGTCACACATGTTGACCCCAGAAACACAAACAAAGCTTTTTTCTGCTTTGAATTAATGTTTTCGCGGTTTTAGCCTGTTTTCTCGTTTTATGCCTGTTTTGGAACAAAATAGGTATAAGTGTTGTCTAAACACTCCAAATTAAACCCGAACTCTTATAATTAGTCAAACGCATTAGATTATTGCATATTTACACCCTAGAAAGAGTAACATACCTGTTTACTGCATTAAATCAATGTTTTCTCAGTTTTAGCTTGTTTTGGGATAAAATGGGTATAATTGTTGTCTAAACACTCCAAATTCCTCCCGAACCTTTACAATTAGTTAAATGCATTGGATTGTCACACATTTTGACACTAGAAACACAAACAAAGCTTTTTTCTGCTTTGAATTAATGTTTTCTCGATTTTAGCCAGTTTTCTCGTTTTAAGCCTATTTTGGAACAAAATAGGTATAAGTGTTGTCTAAACACTCCAAATTAAACCCGAACTCTTATAATTAGTCAAACGCATTAGATTGTTGCATATTTTCACCCTAGAAAGAGTAACATAACTGTTTACTGCTTTAAATCAATGTTTTCTCGGTTTTAGTCTGTTTTGGGACAAAATGGGTATAATTGTTGTGTAAACACTCCAAATTCCTCCCGAACTCTTACAAATAGTTAAACGCATTGGATTGTCACACATTTCGACACTAGATACACAAACAAAGCTTTTAACTGCTTCGAATTAATGTTTACTCGGTTTTAGCCTGTTTTCTCATTTTATGCCTGTTTTGGAACGAAATAGGTATAAGTGTTGTCTAAACACTCCAATTTCAACCCGAACTCTTATAATTAGTCAAATGCATTGGATTGTTACATATTTTGACCATAGAAAGAGTAACATAGCTGTTTACTGCTTTAAATCAATATTTTCTCGGGTTTAGCCTGTTTCGGGACAAAATGAGTATAATTGTTGTCTAAACACTCCAAATTCATCCCGAGCTCTTACAATTAGTCAAATGCATTGGATTATTACATATTTTGACCCTAGGAACAGTAAACAAATCTGTCTATTTCTTCGAATTAATGTTTTCTTGTTTTAAGCCTGTTTCGGGACAAAATGAGTATAATTGTTGTCTAAACACTCCAAATTCATCTCGAACTCTTACAATTAGTCAAATGCATTCGATTGTCACACATGTTGACCCCAGAAACACAAACAAAGCTGTTTACTGCTTTTAATCAATGTTTTTGCAGTTTTAGCCTGTTTTCTCGTTTTAAACCTGTTTTTGGAACAAAATAGGTATTAGTGTTGTCTAAACACTCCAAATTAAACCTGAACTCTTATAATTAGTCAAACGCATTAGATTGTTGCATATTTTCACCTTAGAAAGAGTAACATAGCTGTTTAATGCTTTAAATCAATGTTTTCTCAGTTTTAGCTTGTTTTGGGATAAAATGGGTATAATTGTTGTCTAAACACTCCAAATTCCTCCCGAACCTTTACAATTAGTTATATGCATTGGATTGTCACACATTTTGACACTAGAAACACAAACAAAGCTTTTTTCTGCTTTGAATTAATGTTTTCTCGATTTTAGCCGGTTTTCTCGTTTTAAGCCTATTTTGGAACAAAATAGGTATAAGTGTTGTCTAAACACTCCAAATTAAACCCGGACTCTTATAATTATTCAAAAGCATTAGATTGTTACATATTTTCACCCTAGAAAGAGTAACATAGCTGTTTACTGCTATAAATCAATGCTTTCTTGGGTTTAGCCTGTTTTGGGACAAAATGGGTATAATTGTTGTCTAAACACTCACAATTCATCCCGAACTCTTACAATTAGTCAAATGCATTCGATTGTCACACATGTTAACCCCAGAAACACAAACAAAGCTTTTTTCTGCTTTGAATTAATGTTTTCGCGGTTTTAGCCTGTTTTCTCGTTTTATGCCTGTTTTGGAACAAAATAGGTATAAGTGTTGTCTAAACACTCCAAATTAAACCCGAACTCTTATAATTAGTCAAACGCATTAGATTATTGCATATTTACACCCTAGAAAGAGTAACATACCTGTTTACTGCTTTAAATCAATGTTTTCTCAGTTTTAGCTTGTTTTGGGATAAAATGGGTATAATTGTTGTCTAAACACTCCAAATTCCTCCCGAACCTTTACAATTAGTTAAATGCATTGGATTGTCACACATTTTGACACTAGAAACACAAACAAAGCTTTTTTCTGCTTTGAATTAATGTTTTCTCGATTTTAGCCGGTTTTCTCGTTTTAAGCCTATTTTGGAACAAAATAGGTATAAGTGTTGTCTAAACACTCCAAATTAAACCCGAACTCTTATAATTAGTCAAACGCATTAGATTGTTGCATATTTTCACCCTAGAAAGAGTAACATAACTGTTTACTGCTTTAAATCAATGTTTTCTCGGTTTTAGTCTGTTTTGGGACAAAATGGGTATAATTGTTGTGTAAACACTCCAAATTCCTCCCTATTAGTATATATGAAGGAGAAGAGAGAGTGAGGCCGGTGAGGCCGAGCCTTGGAAGAAGAGAAGAAAGGCCGGAAGGGCCATGTAAAGGCCGGTAAGGCCATGTCCGTGTCCGTGAGCGACCATGTACCGTGTCCGGTACCATGTACCGTGTCCGTGAACGGACCCATGTCCGGTGAGCGGCCAGTTAGGCCGTGAACACATTGAAGAGAAGGCCCGTCCGTACAGGCCCGTCCGTACAGGCCCGTCCGTACAGGCCCGTCCGTACGATGAAGAGAAGGCCCGTCCGTACAATGAAGAGAAGGCCCGTCCGTACGGTCTCGGCCCTTAGGCCTGCGCTCGGTCCAGTAGATAGAGAGGCCGAGTTTGAGAGGAGGAAAGCGAGGCCCTACAAGAGAGAGAGGCTTATGGGAAGATCACATGTGCCCTTGGTTGGTGAAGGAAGGAAAGGTCACTCTCACCAACACCAAATCGAGAATGTCACTTTCATCACTCTCTTCTTCTCTCTAACGGTCATATGACCTTGTATTCTCCTATATTAAGCTGTAATTCTCTCATATGTAAAACACAACATAACAATATTATTCAATAGAAGAGAATCTGATTTCCCCTCTCTACTTGTGTTCTTGTTCATATTCACAATGTAGATTGTTTAGGTGATTAGCGGTTAGGGGCTGCCCTTATGGCAGCCTAATTCTCTTCTCAAACCCACCTAAACTCTTCTTTATTTACTGCTTTACTTAGCCTAGATTACTGATTCTAATCCTCCTTCTCCTAAGTACACAAACTCTAAGTGTTGTGATACTAGAAGGGGATAGTCTCAAACTAGTGCTTCTCCTAGGTAGGATCCGCTTACTCTCTAGTATTTGGGTTCTATCTAGCTGCTTTATGGGGAGTTCATCACAAGTTGATGTTCTCTCCTCCCCCTTGAGAATGGGTTAGTTTGTTGTGGGTAAAGGGGGATTCATTCACCAAGTGTTTGTCTACCCTCTCTTGTGAGCTTTGTCTCATAAATCCCAACATGGTATCAGAGCAGGTTCTGTTCTTGGTGATTTAAACTCATTCTCAAAGTCGTTTTCTTAGGAGTTAGCTTAGTTAAAGTTTTAGACTTTGCTTAGGTGTTAAATCGCTTAGCTTAGTTTCTTTAAAGCTTTAATTTTGCTTTTGTTGATTAAATCGATTCTCTAGCAGCTCATTGTTGAGTAAGCTTGGTCTCTTGTCTTGTTAGAATTTGTAGACCAAGTGTGTGGAAAGAAATCGATTTTACAAGCCCCATCCTTAAGCTTTACCGATTTGGTAATAGCTTTGTTTATTTTGGGATGTGTGGGAAGTGATGAACCATTGAGCAAATTGTGTTGTTCATGGTGAGGATTCACGGTTCTTGTGTGCTTGTATGAGCCACGAAATTCTTAGGATTTAGCTCTCTTAGGATTTAGTTAATTTTCCTCTAAAGGTTTAATTTTGCTTTTGTTAAATTTCCTTTAAAGGCTTAATTACTAAATCGCTACTTCTTCTTCTCAATGTTGAGAAAGCTTTGTTTCTGGCCCTATGGTGTGTCCAGATTCAAGCTTGAAGAAGAGAGAGATCTTAATTTTCGCATCTCATGTCCGCTTGGTCAACTAGACTAAAGCTGTTCAAAGATGCATTCTTTTAACCGTTGGACAATAGGTTGTTCCAAAGGCTTTTGTTGTTTCTTCTTTGCTTGGGACCACGAAAAACATCTTCTATATGTTATTTTCGTGGATCTAAAGCCTTAAGATCTTGGAGAACACTTTGTTTAAGTGATTCTACCATGAGTTAGGTCCAAACCGTTGGAGAAATTAATTTTCCAAACGGTCCATGTGTTTCAGCCATTAAAGCACCAAAGTCTTGTTGAATGTTGGATGCTCTTGGCTGTCAAAGCTTCTGCAAACTCAAGAAAACAGAGTATAACTCTGTCCATAAGAACTCTTGAGCAAATTCTCTATTCTACTCTCCACTCACCTTATACTTCCGCCCATATACTCTACTATACTCTATACTCTTGGTTACTAATTCTCTGGTTACTTATTCTCTAAATTCTATTTTATTTTCAGTAATATTCTATATTCTCTATTCTCTAATCTCTAACAATCTCTTGTTTAGAATCTGTTCCATTGAATTTGGTTTCAGCTTCAGCCTTGAAGATTGTGTGGAGCTCGCCTACTATCTCAAGAAGAAGAAGTGGCGAGGTTGAAGGCTACAAGATAGCCATGAGGAGAGCGCAGCACAATGCCTGGAGTTAGAACCAAGGGCCACCAAGTCTTTGTTAAGCTGGTGGAAGGTGATGAATCAGTCCAAGAGCATGTGTGTTAGTGCCAAGTTGTTGATCGGATGTGCACAATGGTCTTTAGGAAAGGTGATGCACAAGGTTTCAACTGTTGATTGGATGTGCACAAGAACGGTGATGCACAAGGCTTCAACTGAGGTGATGAGGTTTCAGCCCATCATCAAGTAAAGGTTACGGGGGAGATCAAGTGACTTCAGACCGTACCTCACAGATTCTGCTCGGCCACAAGCAAAAGTCTTTACTTAAAGCTCAGCCGAAGCGTCTCAAAGATCGACTCGGACGAAACCCTTCCACTGCGATTCGGCTTCCGCGTTCTTCATTAAAGTTCGAGACCACAGAGTCATCTTGCCAGTGGAAGTGGAATCATACCAATCCGAGCAGCCGTTCGAAAGTTATGTCCGATTCAGTGGGCATGTGTCAGTCTGACAAATAAAACTGACCGGGTTTAAAACCATGGTTAGAGGAGCGGTCTCAAGGAGGAATTCCAAACCGCAACTGTGATCAACTCTCTCCTTCCTATCCATCAAAACACCATAAAGGCTGTGCTCTAAACCCTTCTCTATTTTAATTCATAAATTCATTACCTTAGCTTCATTACTAGTCTTTAGTCTTTAATATGATTCTTCTTAAATTGTCACACTTTTAGAATTTTTCTTTGATATTCCTCATAGCAAACACTTATTCTTTTCTTCTTTATCACTTGTTTAAGGGTAAAGGAGACTATGAGAGCCTCAAAGTAATTCTAAAGGAACAAGGATGGAGATCATAAGGAATGTGCTAAAGGCAAGGAGGGCTAAGGAAGTGTAGCGGTTCAAAGGCTTAAAGAGAAGAGAGCTGGTTCTTGACAAACCAAGATCATTGCGACATCAAGGAACGTGGAGACTACACTCTTTTTACTTAACAAAGTTTTCTCCCAAGTGGTTTTCTTTGTTAAGGTTTTTAATGAGGTAGTCCTCACGTGTCCACGCTTGATCCTTGGTCCCCATGGTGCCCTGCAGATCAAACGTGCGGGGGAGTATTAGTATATATGAAGGAGAAGAGAGAGTGAGGCCGGTGAGGCCGAGCCTTGGAAGAAGAGAAGAAAGGCCGGAAGGGCCATGTAAAGGCCGGTAAGGCCATGTCCGTGTCCGTGAGCGACCATGTACCGTGTCCGGTACCATGTACCGTGTCCGTGAACGGACCCATGTCCGGTGAGCGGCCAGTTAGGCCGTGAACACATTGAAGAGAAGGCCCGTCCGTACAGGCCCGTCCGTACAGGCCCGTCCGTACAGGCCCGTCCGTACAATGAAGAGAAGGCCCGTCCGTACGGTCTCGGCCCTTAGGCCTGCGCTCGGTCCAGTAGATAGAGAGGCCGAGTTTGAGAGGAGGAAAGCGAGGCCCTACAAGAGAGAGAGGCTTATGGGAAGATCACATGTGCCCTTGGTTGGTGAAGGAAGGAAAGGTCACTCTCACCAACACCAAATCGAGAATGTCACTTTCATCACTCTCTTCTTCTCTCTAACGGTCATATGACCTTGTATTCTCCTATATTAAGCTGTAATTCTCTCATATGTAAAACACAACATAACAATATTATTCAATAGAAGAGAATCTGATTTCCCCTCTCTACTTGTGTTCTTGTTCATATTCACAATGTAGATTGTTTAGGTGATTAGCGGTTAGGGGCTGCCCTTATGGCAGCCTAATTCTCTTCTCAAACCCACCTAAACTCTTCTTTATTTACTGCTTTACTTAGCCTAGATTACTGATTCTAATCCTCCTTCTCCTAAGTACACAAACTCTAAGTGTTGTGATACTAGAAGGGGATAGTCTCAAACTAGTGCTTCTCCTAGGTAGGATCCGCTTACTCTCTAGTATTTGGGTTCTATCTAGCTGCTTTATGGGGAGTTCATCACAAGTTGATGTTCTCTCCTCCCCCTTGAGAATGGGTTAGTTTGTTGTGGGTAAAGGGGGATTCATTCACCAAGTGTTTGTCTACCCTCTCTTGTGAGCTTTGTCTCATAAATCCCAACACTCCCGAACTCTTACAAATAGTTAAACGCATTGGATTGTCACACATTTCGACACTAGATACACAAACAAAGCTTTTAACTGCTTCGAATTAATGTTTACTCGGTTTTAGCCTGTTTTCTCATTTTATGCCTGTTTTGGAACGAAATAGGTATAAGTGTTGTCTAAACACTCCAATTTCAACCCGAACTCTTATAATTAGTCAAATGCATTGGATTGTTACATATTTTGACCATAGAAAGAGTAACATAGCTGTTTACTGCTTTAAATCAATATTTTCTCGGGTTTAGCCTGTTTCGGGACAAAATGAGTATAATTGTTGTCTAAACACTCCAAATTCATCCCGAGCTCTTACAATTAGTCAAATGCATTGGATTATTACATATTTTGACCCTAGGAACAGTAAACAAATCTGTCTATTTCTTCGAATTAATGTTTTCTTGTTTTTAGCCTGTTTTCTTGTTTTAAGCCTGTTTCGGGACAAAATGAGTATAATTGTTGTCTAAACACTCCAAATTCATCTCGAACTCTTACAATTAGTCAAATGCATTCGATTGTCACACATGTTGACCCCAGAAACACAAACAAAGCTGTTTACTGCTTTTAATCAATGTTTTTGCAGTTTTAGCCTGTTTTCTCGTTTTAAACCTGTTTTTGGAACAAAATAGGTATTAGTGTTGTCTAAACACTCCAAATTAAACCTGAACTCTTATAATTAGTCAAACGCATTAGATTGTTGCATATTTTCACCCTAGAAAGAGTAACATAGCTGTTTACTGCTTTAAATCAATGTTTTCTCAGTTTTAGCTTGTTTTGGGATAAAATGGGTATAATTGTTGTCTAAACACTCCAAATTCCTCCCGAACCTTTACAATTAGTTAAATGCATTGGATTGTCACACATTTTGACACTAGAAACACAAACAAAGCTTTTTTCTGCTTTGAATTAATGTTTTCTCGATTTTAGCCTGTTTTCTCGTTTTAAGCCTATTTTGGAACAAAATAGGTATAAGTGTTGTCTAAACACTCCAAATTAAACCCGAACTCTTATAATTAGTCAAACGCATTAGATTGTTGCATATTTTCACCCTAGAAAGAGTAACATAACTGTTTACTGCTTTAAATAAATGTTTTCTCGGTTTTAGCCTGTTTTGGGACAAAATGGGTATAATTGTTGTATAAACACTCCAAATTCCTTCCGAACACTTACAAATAGTTAAATGCATTGGATTGTCACTCATTTTTACACTAGAAACACAAACAAATCTGTTTACTACTTCGAATTAATACTTACTCGGTTTTAGCCTGTTTTCTCATTTTATGCCTGTTTTGGAACGAAATAGGTATAAGTGTTGTCTAAACACTCCAATTTCAACCCGAACTCTTATAATTAGTCAAATGCATTGGATTGTTACATATTTTGACCATAGAAATAGTAACATAGCTGTTTACTGCTTTAAATCAATATTTTCTCGGGTTTAGCCTGTTTCGGGACAAAATGAGTATAACTGTTGTCTAAACACTCCGAATTCATCCCGAGCTCTTACAGTTAGTCAAATGCATTGGATTATTACATATTTTGACCCTAGGAACAGTAAACAAAGCTGTCTATTTCTTCGAATTAATGTTTTCTTGTTTTTAGCCTGTTTTCTTTTTTTAAGCCTGTTTCGGGACAAAATGAGTATAATTGTTGTCTAAACACTCCAAATTCATCCCGAACTCTTACAATTAGTCAAATGCATTGGATTGTCACACATGTTGACCCCAGAAACACAAACAATGATGTTTACTGCTTTTAATCAATGTTTTCGCGGTTTTAGCCTGTTTTCTCGTTTTAAGCCTGTTTTGGAACAAAATAGGTATAAGTGTTGTCTAAACACTCCAAATTAAACCCGGACTCTTATAATTATTCAAAAGCATTAGATTGTTACATATTTTCACCCTAGAAAGAGTAACATAGCTGTTTACTGCTATAAATCAATGTTTTCTTGGGTTTAGCCTGTTTTGGGACAAAATGGGTATAATTGTTGTCTAAACACTCACAATTCATCCCGAACTCTTACAATTAGTCAAATGCATTCGATTGTCACACATGTTGACCCCAGAAACACATACAAAGCTGTTTACTGCTTTTAATCAATGTTTTCGCGGTTTTAGCCTGTTTTCTCGTTGTATGCCTGTTTTGGAACAAAATAGGTATAAGTGTTGTCTAAACACTCCAAATTAAACCCGAACTCTTATAATTAGTCAAACGCATTAGATTGTTGCATATTTACACCCTAGAAAGAGTAACATACCTTTTTACTGCTTTAAATCAATGTTTTCTCAGTTTTAGCTTGTTTTGGGATAAAATGGGTATAATTGTTGTCTAAACACTCCAAATTCCTCCCGAACCTTTACAATTAGTTAAATGCATTGGATTGTCACACATTTTGACACTAGAAACACAAACAAAGCTTTTTTCTGCTTTGAATTAATGTTTTCTCGATTTTAGCCGGTTTTCTCGTTTTAAGCCTATTTTGGAACAAAATAGGTATAAGTGTTGTCTAAACACTCCAAATTAAACCCGAACTCTTATAATTAGTCAAACGCATTAGATTGTTGCATATTTTCACCCTAGAAAGAGTAACATAACTGTTTACTGCTTTAAATCAATGTTTTCTCGGTTTTAGCCTGTTTTGGGACAAAATGGGTATAATTGTTGTGTAAACACTCCAAATTCCTCCCGAACTCTTACAAATAGTTAAACGCATTGGATTGTCACACATTTCGACACTAGATACACAAACAAAGCTTTTAACTGCTTCGAATTAATGTTTACTCGGTTTTAGCCTGTTTTCTCATTTTATGCCTGTTTTGGAACGAAATAGGTATAAGTGTTGTCTAAACACTCCAATTTCAACCCGAACTCTTATAATTAGTCAAATGCATTGGATTGTTACATATTTTGACCATAGAAAGTATAACATAGCTGTTTACTGCTTTAAATCAATATTTTCTCGGGTTTAGCCTGTTTCGGGACAAAATGAGTATAATTGTTGTCTAAACACTCCAAATTCATCCCGAGCTCTTACAATTAGTCAAATGCATTGGATTATTACATATTTTGACCCTAGGAACAGTAAACAAATCTGTCTATTTCTTCGAATTAATGTTTTCTTGTTTTTAGCCTGTTTTCTTGTTTTAAGCCTGTTTCGGGACAAAATGAGTATAATTGTTGTCTAAACACTCCAAATTCATCTCGAACTCTTACAATTAGTCAAATGCATTCGATTGTCACACATGTTGACCCCAGAAACACAAACAAAGCTGTTTACTGCTTTTAATCAATGTTTTTGCAGTTTTAGCCTGTTTTCTCGTTTTAAGCCTGTTTTTGGAACAAAATAGGTATTAGTGTTGTCTAAACACTCCAAATTAAACCTGAACTCTTATAATTAGTCAAACGCATTAGATTGTTGCATATTTTCACCCTAGAAAAAGTAACATAGCTGTTTACTGCTTTAAATCAATGTTTTCTCGGGTTTAGCCTGTTTCGGGATAAAATGGGTATAATTGTTGTCTAAACACTCCAAATTCCTCCCGAACCTTTACAATTAGTTAAATGCATTGGATTGTCACACATTTTGACACTAGAAACACAAACAAAGCTTTTTTCTGCTTTGAATTAATGTTTTCTCGATTTTAGCCTGTTTTCTCGTTTTAAGCCTATTTTGGAACAAAATAGGTATAAGTGTTGTCTAAACACTCCAAATTAAACCCGAACTCTTATAATTAGTCAAACGCATTAGATTGTTACATATTTTCACCCTAGAAAGAGTAACATAACTGTTTACTGCTTTAAATCAATGTTTTCTCGGTTTTAGCCTGTTTTGGGACAAAATGGGTATAATTGTTGTGTAAACACTCCAAATTCCTCCCGAACTCTTACAAATAGTTAAACGCATTGGATTGTCACAAATTTCGACACTAGATACACAAACAAAGCTTTTAACTGCTTCGAATTAATGTTTACTCGGTTTTAGCCTGTTTTCTCTGTTTTACCCTGTTTAGGGATAAAACAGGTTTAAGTATTGTCTAAACACTCCAAATTAAACCCGAACTCTTATAATTAGTCAAACGCATTAGATTGTTGCATATTTTCACCCTAGAAAGAGTAACATAGCTGTTTACTGCTTTAAATCAATATTTTCTCGGGTTTAGCCTGTTTCGGGACAAAATGAGTATAATTGTTGTCTAAACACTCCAAATTCATCCCGAGCTCTTACAATTAGTCAAATGCATTGGATTATTACATATTTTGACCCTAGGAACAGTAAACAAATCTGTCTATTTCTTCGAATTAATGTTTTCTTGTTTTTAGCCTGTTTTCTTGTTTTAAGCCTGTTTCGGGACAAAATGAGTATAATTGTTGTCTAAACACTCCAAATTCATCTCGAACTCTTACAATTAGTCAAATGCATTCGATTGTCACACATGTTGACCCCAGAAACACAAACAAAGCTGTTTACTACTTTTAATCAATGTTTTTGCAGTTTTAGCCTGTTTTCTCGTTTTAAGCCTGTTTTTGGAACAAAATAGGTATTAGTGTTGTCTAAACACTCCAAATTAAACCTGAACTCTTATAATTAGTCAAACGCATTAGATTGTTGCATATTTTCACCCTAGAAAAAGTAACATAGCTGTTTACTGCTTTAAATCAATGTTTTCTCAGTTTTAGCTTGTTTCGGGACAAAATGAGTATAATTGTTGTCTAAACACTCCAAATTCATCCCGAACTCTTACAATTAGTTAAATGCATTGGATTGTCACAAATTTTGACACTAGAAACACAAACAAAGCTGTTTTCTGCTTCGAATTAATGTTTTCTCGGTTTTAGCTTGTTTTCTCGTTTTAAGCCTATTTTGGAACAAAATAGGTATAAGTGTTGTCTCAACACTCCAAATTAAACCCGAACTCTTATAATTATTCAAAAGCATTAGATTGTTACATATTTTCACCCTAGAAAGAGTAAGATTGCTGTTTACTGCTATAAATCAATGTTTTCTTGGGTTTAGCCTGTTTCGGGACAAAATGGGTATAATTGTTGTCTAAACACTCCAAATTCATCCCGAACTCTTACAATTAGTCAAATGCATTCGATTGTCACACATGTTGACCCCAGAAACACAAACAAAGCTGTTTACTGCTTTTAATCAATGTTTTCGCGGTTTTAGCCTGTTTTCTCGTTTTATGCCTGTTTTGGAACAAAATAGGTATAAGTCTTGTCTAAACACTCCAAATTAAACCCGAACTCTTATAATTAGTCAAACGCATTAGATTGTTGCATATTTTCACCCTAGAAAGAGTAACATAGCTGTTTACTGCTTTAAATCAATGTTTTCTCAGTTTTAGCTTGTTTTGGGATAAAATGGGTATAATTGTTGTCTAAACACTCCAAATTCCTCCCGAACCTTTACAATTAGTTAAATGCATTGGATTGTCACACATTTTGACACTAGAAACACAAACAAAGCTTTTTTCTGCTTTGAATTAATGTTTTCTCGATTTTAGCCTGTTTTCTCGTTTTAAGCCTATTTTGGAACAAAATAGATATAAGTGTTGTCTAAACACTCCAAATTAAACCCGAACTCTTATAATTAGTCAAACGCATTAGATTGTTGCATATTTTCACCCTAGAAAGAGTAACATAGCTGTTTACTGCTTTAAATCAATATTTTCTCGGTTTTAGCCTGTTTTGGGACAAAATGGGTATAATTGTTGTGTAAACACTCCAAATTCCTCCCGAACTCTTACAAATAGTTAAATGCATAGGATTGTCACACATTTTGACACTAGAAACACAAACAAAGCTTTTAACTGCTTCGAATTAATGTTTACTCGGTTTTAGCCTGTTTTCTCGTTTTATGCCTGTTTTGGAACGAAATAGGTATAAGTGTTGTCTAAACACTCCAAATTCAACCCGAACTCTTATAATTAGTCGAATGCATTGGATTGTTACATATTTTGACCATAGAAAAAGTAACATAGCTGTTTACTGCTTTAAATCAATGTTTTCTCGGGTTTAGCCTGTATTGGGACAAAATTGGTATAATTGTTGTCTAAACACTCCAACTTCATCCCGAACTCTTACAATTAGTCAAATGCATTGGATTATTACATATTTTGACCCTAGGAACAGTAAACAAAGCTGTCTATTTCGTCGAATTAATGTTTTCTTGTTTTTAGCCTGTTTTCTTGTTTTAAGCCTGTTTCGGGACAAAATGAGTATAATTGTTGTCTAAACTCTCCAAATTCATCCCGAACTCTTACAATTAGTCAAATGCATTCGATTGTCACACATGTTGACCCCAGAAACACAAACAAAGCTGTTTACTGCTTTTAATCAATGTTTTTGCAGTTTTAGCCTGTTTTCTCGTTTTATGCCTGTTTTGGAACAAAATAGGTATAAGTGTTGTCTAAACACTCCAAATTAAACCCGAACTCTTATAATTAGTCAAACGCATTAGATTGTTGCATATTTTCACCCTAGAAAGAGTAACATAACTGTTTACTGCTTTAAATCAATGTTTTCTCGGTTTTAGCCTGTTTTGGGACAAAATGGGTATAATTGTTGTGTAAACACTCCAAATTCCTCCCGAACTCTTACAAATAGTTAAATGCATAGGATTGTCACACATTTTGACACTAGAAACACAAACAAAGCTTTTAACTGCTTCGAATTAATGTTTACTCGGTTTTAGCCTGTTTTCTCGTTTTATGCCTGTTTTGCAACGAAATAGGTATAAGTGTTGTCTAAACACTCCAAATTCAACCCGAACTCTTATAATTAGTCAAATGCATTGGATTGTTACATATTTTGACCATAGAAAGAGTAACATAGCTGTTTACTGCTTTAAATCAATGTTTTCTCGGGTTTAGCCTGTTTTGGGACAAAATTGGTATAATTGTTGTCTAAACACTCCAACTTCATTCCAAGCTCTTACAATTAGTCAAATGCATTGGATTATTATATATTTTGACCCTAGGAACAGTAAACAAAGCTGTCTATTTCGTCGAATTAATGTTTTCTTGTTTTTACCCTGTTTTCTTGTTTTAAGCCTGTTTCGGGACAAAATGAGTATAATTGTTGTCTAAACACTCCAAATTCATCCCGAACTCTTACAATTAGTCAAATGCATTCAATTGTCACCCATGTTGACCCCAGAAACACAAACAAAGCTGTTTACTGCTTTTAATCAATGTTTTCGCGGTTTTAGCCTGTTTTCTCGTTTTATGCCTGTTTTGGAACAAAATAGGTATAAGTGTTGTCTAAACACTCCAAATTAAACCCGAACTCTTATAATTAGTCAAACGCATTAGATTGTTGCATATTTTCACCCTAGAAAGAGTAACATAGCTGTTTACTGCTTTAAATCAATATTTTCTCGGTTTTAGCCTGTTTTGGGACAAAATGGGTATAATTGTTGTGTAAACACTCCAAATTCCTCCCGAACTCTTACAAATAGTTAAATGCATAGGATTGTCACACATTTTGACACTAGAAACACAAACAATGCTTTTAACTGCTTCGAATTAATGTTTACTCGGTTTTAGCCTGTTTTCTCGTTTTATGCCTGTTTTGGAACGAAATAGGTATAAGTGTTGTCTAAACACTCCAAATTCAACCCGAACTCTTATAATTAGTCGAATGCATTGGATTGTTACATATTTTGACCATAGAAAAAGTAACATAGCTGTTTACTGCTTTAAATCAATGTTTTCTCGGGTTTAGCCTGTATTGGGACAAAATTGGTATAATTGTTGTCTAAACACTCCAACTTCATCCCGAACTCTTACAATTAGTCAAATGCATTGGATTATTACATATTTTGACCCTAGGAACAGTAAACAAAGCTGTCTATTTCGTCGAATTAATGTTTTCTTGTTTTTAGCCTGTTTTCTTGTTTTAAGCCTGTTTCGGGACAAAATGAGTATAATTGTTGTCTAAACTCTCCAAATTCATCCCGAACTCTTACAATTAGTCAAATGCATTCGATTGTCACACATGTTGACCCCAGAAACACAAACAAAGCTGTTTACTGCTTTTAATCAATGTTTTTGCGGTTTTAGCCTGTTTTCTCGTTTTAAGCCTGTTTTTTGGAACAAAATAGGTATTAGTGTTGTCTAAACAATCCAAATTAAACCTGAACTCTTATAATTAGTCAAACGCATTAGATTGTTGCATTTTTTCACCCTAGAAAGAGTAACATAGCTGTTTACTGCTTTAAATCAATGTTTTCTCTGTTTTAGCCTGTTTTGGGACAAAGTGGGTATAATTGTTGTCTAAACACTCCAAATTCATCCCGAACTCCTACAATTAGTCAAATGCATTCGATTGTCACACATGTTGACCCCAGAAACACAAACAAAGCTGTTTACTGCTTTTAATCAATGCTTTCGCGGTTTTAGCCTGTTTTCTCATTTTAAGCCTATTTTGGAACAAAATAGGTATAAGTGTTGTCTAAACACTCCAAATTAAACCCGAACTCTTATAATTAGTCAAACGCATTAGATTGTTGCATATTTTCACCCTAGAAAGAGTAACATAACTGTTTACTGCTTTAAATCAATGTTTTCTCGGTTTTAGCCTGTTTTGGGACAAAATGGGTATAATTGTTGTCTAAACACTCTAAATGCCTCCCGAACTCTTACAAATAGTTAAATGCATAGGATTGTCACACATTTTGACACTAGAAACACAAACAAAGCTTTTAACTGCTTCGAATTAATGTTTACGCGGTTTTAGCCTGTTTTCTCGTTTTATGCCTGTTTTGGAACAAAATAGGTATAAGTGTTGTCTAAACAATCCAAATTAAACCCGAACTCTTATAATTAGTCAAACGCATTAGATTGTTGCATATTTTCACCCTAGAAAGAGTAACATAGCTGTTTACTGCTTTAAATCAATATTTTCTCGGGTTTAGCCTGTTTCGGTACAAAATGAGTATAATTGTTGTCTAAACACTCCAAATTCATCCCGAGCTCTTACAATTAGTCAAATGCATTGGATTATTACATATTTTGACCCTAGGAACAGTAAACAAATCTGTCTATTTCTTCGAATTAATGTTTTCTTGTTTTTAGCCTGTTTTCTTGTTTTAAGCCTGTTTCGGGACAAAATGAGTATAATTGTTGTCTAAACACTCCAAATTCATCTCGAACTCTTACAATTAGTCAAATGCATTCGATTGTCACACATGTTGACCCCAGAAACACAAACAAAGCTGTTTACTGCTTTTAATCAATGTTTTTGCAGTTTTAGCCTGTTTTCTCGTTTTAAGCCTGTTTTTGGAACAAAATAGGTATTAGTGTTGTCTAAACACTCCAAATTAAACCTGAGCTCTTATAATTAGTCAAACGCATTAGATTGTTGCATATTTTCACCCTAGAAAAAGTAACATAGCTGTTTACTGCTTTAAATCAATGTTTTCTCAGTTTTAGCTTGTTTCGGGACAAAATGAGTATAATTGTTGTCTAAACACTCCAAATTCATCCCGAACTCTTACAATTAGTTAAATGCATTAGATTGTCACAAATTTTGACACTAGAAACACAAACAAAGCTGTTTTCTGCTTCGAATTAATGTTTTCTCGGTTTTAGCTTGTTTTCTCGTTTTAAGCCTATTTTGGAACAAAATAGGTATAAGTGTTGTCTCAACACTCCAAATTAAACCCGAACTCTTATAATTATTCAAAAGCATTAGATTGTTACATATTTTCACCCTAGAAAGAGTAAGATAGCTGTTTACTGCTATAAATCAATGTTTTCTTGGGTTTAGCCTGTTTCGGGACAAAATGGGTATAATTGTTGTCTAAACACTCCAAATTCATCCCGAACTCTTACAATTAGTCAAATGCATTCGATTGTCACACATGTTGACCCCAGAAACACAAACAAAGCTGTTTACTGCTTTTAATCAATGTTTTCGCGGTTTTAGCCTTGTTTTCTCGTTTTATGCCTGTTTTGGAACAAAATAGGTATAAGTGTTGTCTAAACACTCCAAATTAAACCCGAACTCTTATAATTAGTCAAACGCATTAGATTGTTGCATATTTTCACCCTAGAAAGAGTAACATAGCTGTTTACTGCTTTAAATCAATGTTTTCTCAGTTTTAGCTTGTTTTGGGATAAAATGGGTATAATTGTTGTCTAAACACTCCAAATTCCTCCCGAACCTTTACAATTAGTTAAATGCATTGGATTGTCACACATTTTGACACTAGAAACACAAACAAAGCTTTTTCTGCTTTGAATTAATGTTTTCTCGATTTTAGCCTGTTTTCTCGTTTTAAGCCTATTTTGGAACAAAATAGATATAAGTGTTGTCTAAACACTCCAAATTAAACCCGAACTCTTATAATTAGTCAAACGCATTAGATTGTTGCATATTTTCACCCTATAAAGAGTAACATAGCTGTTTACTGCTTTAAATCAATGTTTTCTCGGTTTTAGCCTGTTTTGGGACAAAATGGGTATAATTGTTGTGTAAACACTCCAAATTCCTCCCGAACTCTTACAAATAGTTAAATGCATAGGATTGTCACACATTTTGACACTAGAAACACAAACAAAGCTTTTAACTGCTTCGAATTAATGTTTACTCGCTTTTAGCCTGTTTTCTCGTTTTATGCCTGTTTTGGAACGAAATAGGTATAAGTGTTGTCTAAACACTCCAAATTCAACCCGAACTCTTATAATTAGTCGAATGCATTGGATTGTTACATATTTTGACCATAGAAAAAGTAACATAGCTGTTTACTGCTTTAAATCAATGTTTTCTCGGGTTTAGCCTGTATTGGGACAAAATTGGTATAATTGTTGTCTAAACACTCCAACTTCATCCCGAACTCTTACAATTAGTCAAATGCATTGGATTATTACATATTTTGACCCTAGGAACAGTAAACAAAGCTGTCTATTTCGTCGAATTAATGTTTTCTTGTTTTTAGCCTGTTTTCTTGTTTTAAGCCTGTTTCGGGACAAAATGAGTATAATTGTTGTCTAAACACTCCAAATTCATCCCGAACTCTTACAATTAGTCAAATGCATTCGATTGTCACACATGTTGACCCCAGAAACACAAACAAAGCTGTTTACTGCTTTTAATCAATGTTTTTGCGGTTTTAGCCTGTTTTCTCGTTTTAAGCCTGTTTTTTGGAACAAAATAGGTATTAGTGTTGTCTAAACAATCCAAATTAAACCCGAACTCTTATAATTAGTCAAACGCATTAGATTGTTGCATTTTTTCACCCTAGAAAGAGTAACATAGCTGTTTGCTGCTTTAAATCAATGTTTTCTCTGTTTTAGCCTGTTTTGGGACAAAGTGGGTATAATTGTTGTCTAAACACTCTAAATGCCTCCCGAACTCTTACAAATAGGTAAATGCATAGGATTGTCACACATTTTGACACTAGAAACACAAACAAAGCTTTTAACTGCTTCGAATTAATGTTTACTCGGTTTTAGCCTGTTTTCTCGTTTTATGCCTGTTTTGCAACGAAATAGGTATAATTGTTGTCTAAACACTCCAAATTCAACCCGAACTCTTATAATTAGTCAAATACATTGGATTGTTACATATTTTGACCATAGAAAGAGTAACATAGCTGTTTACTGCTTTAAATCAATGTTTTCTCGGGTTTAGCCTGTTTTGGGACAAAATTGGTATAATTGTTGTCTAAACACTCCAACTTCATTCCAAGCTCTTACAATTAGTCAAATGCATTGGATTATTATATATTTTGACCCTAGGAACAGTAAACAAAGCTGTCTATTTCGTCGAATTAATGTTTTCTTGTTTTTACCCTGTTTTCTTGTTTTAAGCCTGTTTCGGGACAAAATGAGTATAATTGTTGTCTAAACACTCCAAATTCATCCCGAACTCTTACAATTAGTCAAATGCATTCGATTGTCACCCATGTTAACCCCAGAAACACAAAAAAAGCTGTTTACTGCTTTTAATCAATGTTTTCGCGGTTTTAGCCTGTTTTCTCGTTTTATGCCTGTTTTGGAACAAAATAGGTATAAGTGTTGTCTAAACACTCCAAATTAAACCCGAACTCTTATAATTAGTCAAACGCATTAGATTGTTGCATATTTTCACCCTAGAAAGAGTAACATAGCTGTTTACTGCTTTAAATCAATATTTTCTCGGGTTTAGCCTGTTTCGGGACAAAATGGGTATAATTGTTGTCTAAACACTCCAAATTCATCCCGAGCTCTTACAATTAGTCAAATGCATTGGATTATTACATATTTTGACCCTAGGAACAGTAAACAAATCTGTCTATTTCTTCGAATTAATGTTTTCTTGTTTTTAGCCTGTTTTCTTGTTTTAAGCCTGTTTCGGGACAAAATGAGTATAATTGTTGTCTAAACACTCCAAATTCATCTCGAACTCTTACAATTAGTCAAATGCATTCGATTGTCACACATGTTGACCCCAGAAACACAAACAAAGCTGTTTACTGCTTTTAATCAATGTTTTTGCAGTTTTAGCCTGTTTTCTCGTTTTAAGCCTGTTTTTGGAACAAAATAGGTATTAGTGTTGTCTAAACACTCCAAATTAAACCTGAACTCTTATAATTAGTCAAACGCATTAGATTGTTGCATATTTTCACCCTAGAAAAAGTAACATAGCTGTTTACTGCTTTAAATCAATGTTTTCTCAGTTTTAGCTTGTTTCGGGACAAAATGAGTATAATTGTTGTCTAAACACTCCAAATTCATCCCGAACTCTTACAATTAGTTAAATGCATTGGATTGTCACAAATTTTGACACTAGAAACACAAACAAAGCTGTTTTCTGCTTCGAATTAATGTTTTCTCGGTTTTAGCTTGTTTTCTTGTTTTAAGCCTATTTTGGAACAAAATAGGTATAAGTGTTGTCTCAACACTCCAAATTAAACCCGAACTCTTATAATTATTCAAAAGCATTAGATTGTTACATATTTTCACCCTAGAAAGAGTAAGATAGCTGTTTACTGCTATAAATCAATGTTTTCTTGGGTTTAGCCTGTTTCGGGACAAAATGGGTATAATTGTTGTCTAAACACTCCAAATTCATCCCGAACTCTTACAATTAGTCAAATGCATTCGATTGTCACACATGTTGACCCCAGAAACACAAACAAAGCTGTTTACTGCTTTTAATCAATGTTTTCGCGGTTTTAGCCTGTTTTCTCGTTTTATGCCTGTTTTGGAACAAAATAGGTATAAGTGTTGTCTAAACACTCCAAATTAAACCCGAACTCTTATAATTAGTCAAACGCATTAGATTGTTGCATATTTTCACCCTAGAAAGAGTAACATAGCTGTTTACTGCTTTAAATCAATGTTTTCTCAGTTTTAGCTTGTTTTGGGATAAAATGGGTATAATTGTTGTCTAAACACTCCAAATTCCTCCCGAACCTTTACAATTAGTTAAATGCATTGGATTGTCACACATTTTGACACTAGAAACACAAACAAAGCTTTTTTCTGCTTTGAATTAATGTTTTCTCGATTTTAGCCTGTTTTCTCGTTTTAAGCCTATTTTGGAATAAAATAGATATAAGTGTTGTCTAAACACTCCAAATTAAACCCGAACTCTTATAATTAGTCAAACGCATTAGATTGTGGCATATTTTCACCCTATAAAGAGTAACATAACTGTTTACTGCTTTAAATCAATGTTTTCTCGGTTTTAGCCTGTTTTGGGACAAAATGGGTATAATTGTTGTGTAAACACTCCAAATTCCTCCCGAACTCTTACAAATAGTTAAATGCATAGGATTGTCACACATTTTGACACTAGAAACAGAAACAAAGCTTTTAACTGCTTCGAATTAATGTTTACTCGGTTTTAGCCTGTTTTCTCGTTTTATGCCTGTTTTGGAACGAAATAGGTATAAGTGTTGTCTAAACACTCCAAATTCAACCCGAACTCTTATAATTAGTCGAATGCATTGGATTGTTACATATTTTGACCATAGAAAAAGTAATATAGCTGTTTACTGCTTTAAGTCAATGTTTTCTCGGGTTTAGCCTGTATTGGGACAAAATTGGTATAATTGTTGTCTAAACACTCCAACTTCATCCCGAACTCTTACAATTAGTCAAATGCGTTGGATTGTCACACATGTTGACCCCAGAAACACAAACAAAGCTGTTTACTGCTTTTAATCAATGTTTTCGCGGTTTTAGCCTGTTTTCTCGTTTTATGCCTGTTTTGGAACAAAATAGGTATAAGTGTTGTCTAAACACTCCAAATTAAACCCGAACTCTTATAATTAGTCAAACGCATTAGATTGTTGCATATTTTCACCCTAGAAAGAGTAACATAGCTGTTTACTGCTTTAAATCAATGTTTTCTCAGTTTTAGCTTGTTTTGGGATAAAATGGGTATAATTGTTGTCTAAACACTCCAAATTCCTCCTGAACCTTTACAATTAGTTAAATGCATTGGATTGTCACACATTTTGACACTAGAAACACAAACAAAGCTTTTTTCTGCTTTGAATTAATGTTTTCTCGATTTTAGCCTGTTTTCTCGTTTTAAGCCTATTTTGGAACAAAATAGATATAAGTGTTGTCTAAACACTCCAAATTAAACCCGAACTCTTATAATTAGTCAAACGCATTAGATTGTGGCATATTTTCACCCTATAAAGAGTAACATAACTGTTTACTGCTTTAAATCAATGTTTTCTCGGTTTTAGCCTGTTTTGGGACAAAATGGGTATAATTGTTGTGTAAACACTCCAAATTCCTCCCGAACTCTTACAAATAGTTAAATGCATAGGATTGTCACACATTTTGACACTAGAAACACAAACAAAGCTTTTAACTGCTTCGAATTAATGTTTACTCGGTTTTAGCCTGTTTTCTCGTTTTATGCCTGTTTTGGAACGAAATAGGTATAAGTGTTGTCTAAACACTCCAAATTCAACCCGAACTCTTATAATTAGTCGAATGCATTGGATTGTTACATATTTTGACCATAGAAAAAGTAACATAGCTGTTTACTGCTTTAAATCAATGTTTTCTCGGGTTTAGCCTGTATTGGGACAAAATTGGTATAATTGTTGTCTAAACACTCCAACTTCATCCCGAACTCTTACAATTAGTCAAATGCATTGGATTATTACATATTTTGACCCTAGGAACAGTAAACAAAGCTGTCTATTTCGTCGAATTAATTTTTTCTTGTTTTTAGCCTGTTTTCTTGTTTTAAGCCTGTTTCGGGACAAAATGAGTATAATTGTTGTCTAAACACTCCAAATTCATCCCGAACTCTTACAATTAGTCAAATGCATTCGATTGTCACACATGTTGACCCCAGAAACACAAACAAAGCTGTTTACTGCTTTTAATCAATGTTTTTGCGGTTTTAGCCTGTTTTCTCGTTTTAAGCCTGTTTTTTGGAACAAAATATTGATCAAGAGAATAAGCCTAAGGCAGCCATGGCCGTCCGTACAATTATGGGGCCGTCCGTACAACCAAGCAATAAGGCCGAGTCATGTAAGTGTGTAAAGACAATGAGGAGGCCTGCTCTCCTTAGGCCCATGAGAAGGATCTAGAATGTCGCTTGTAGCCGTTAGAGAGGAGGAACAAGTGGAGTCACGGGTTATGTTGTGTTTAAGGAGACTAGGACGGGTCACTATCACCGTTGGGATTAGTTCTATCTCTCTCCGTGTCCCTATCACTTATACGATCGGTTGGTAGAGGGTGTAGCCCTAATTTTCCCTTGATATATATAGGCTTTAGCCTACATTGTAATATGTATTCTTATGGAACAATAACCTAATCTTTTCTTCTTCCTCATTCTCTTTGTCTACCGATATCTCTCATCAATCTCTTGATTCTCTTCTTTATTCTACAAAGTCTTACATGGTATCAGAGCAAGTTCTTCGATTCTCTACAGTCTAATCTCATTCTCCTACTCATTTCTACACTCTAGTCTCCTTATCTTCGTTTCTTCTTACTCGCATCTCTTTTATTCTCCGGGTAAAAGCTTTACCCATCGGTCCATAGAAATCCGACCATGGAAAACGCCAAGCCCATTGTTTCACCGGTTGTCCTAAAGGGGACAAACTACTTGCTGTGGACAAGAACCACAAGAACCGCCCTTGGAGGTCGTGGCCTTTGGAGTCATGTCGAGTCCGACTATGTCCCAAAGAAAAACCCCAAAGGAGAGGACGCTTCCGAGGCGGAAGCGGAGGAAGAGAGCGAGAGGAAGGCCAAATGTATGAAACCGCACACACACCTTGTCCGTACATCCGTCCGTACAACCATCACCATTGGGCCGTCCGTACAGCTAAAGGCCTACCAAGCTCAACCCATGAGGATCACGAGCCCATTCCATGTTCACCAGCCTCCAACGGTCACAAGAGCTTCTCGATCCTTCCCCTCATAGCCGTTAGTGTAGAGTGCGCAAGTGGGAAGGATCACATGTCTTCTTAAGGACATGTCGCTATCTTTATATGTAAATGTGCCTAGGATCATCTTAGTATATTCTTTTGTATATGTCTATAAGTAGATTGTAATTATGTTCTAAATGAGGTAAGAAGAGATAATATCTCTTTCTCCACAATACTCTCTCTATACTCTCTTACTATACTCTCAACGATTCTCACTCTCTTGTTATTCAAATCTTCTCACTAAACTCATAATCGATCCTATTAATTCTTTCATGGTATCAGAGCCAGGTTGCTCGTCATTCTAAAGTTTTTGATCATCACTTACTTCCGCTTCCCCTTCTCTCTCATTTTCTGTTTTTTGACTTGAAAGTCATTTTCTTTAACCGTTGGATAATAGCTTTACCTAACGGTCTCTTCATCATGGAAAGTGTCAAAACCATGGTTGTTCCGGTGACTCTCAAGGGAGAGAACTATCTGCTGTGGGCGAGGACCACGAAAACTGCCCTTTGTGGCCGAGGCCTTTGGTCTCACGTTGAGAAGAGCGAAGCTCCGAGTGGCGAGGCCACCAAGGACGGCAAGGAACTTGCCGGAGATGAAAAGAACAAATGGTTCCAAGAAGACCAAGGGGTCTTAGCCATCATTCAAAACTCTCTAGATGCCCCCATTCTTGAAGCCTACTCCTACTGCGAGACGGCGAAGGACTTGTGGGACACCCTCAAGAACGTTTTTGGTAATATTACCAATGTCAATCGTATCTTCGAGATTAAAAGGGCCATCAATAACCTCAACCAAGAGGATATGGAGTTTACAAAGCATTTTGGGAAGTTTAGGTCCCTCTGGGCTGAACTAGAAATGCTGCGACCGGCGACAATTGATCCGGCCATACTGAACGAGAGGCGTGAACAAGACAAAGTGTTTGGGCTGCTCTTGACCCTAAACCCCTCCTACAATGATCTCATCAAACACATCTTGCGGTCAGATAAACTCCCAAGCCTTGATGATGTTTGTAACCAAATTCAAAAGGAGCATGGCTCCATGGGATTGTTCGGCAGCAAGGGAGAGCTGGTGACCGCTAACAAAGCTGAGATGGCATCAGCAAACAAAGGCTACTACCGACCGGAGGACAAGAACAACCCGCCGGTTTGTGAGCACTGTAAGAAACTTGGCCACTTCAAGAGCCGCTGCTGGATCCTACATCCGCATCTAGCACCACCACCGGGAACAATCCGAGGTGGACGACCAAACCGCGGAGGACAACCGAGAGCTCACCAAGCAACTGCCGTGGGGGAGCCATTGATCTCTGAGCAGCCTCAACAAGTGACCGGTGGAACTGCTCTTGCTGCAGCATCGTCCGAGCTGGTAAGGCGGTCCGACCTTGATGCGCTCATCAAAGCCCTCAAGGAGGCCACCGGTAAGGCGTCTCTTACTTCAAACAAAACTAAGTCTCTTATTGTTGATTCTGGTGCATCTCATCACATGATTAGTGATTCTAGGTTAATGAGTGATATTAAGCCTGCTAATGGTAATGTTGTGATAGCTAATGGTGAGAAAGTTCCAATTAAAGGCATAGGGAATTTAAAGTTATTTAACAAAGAAACTAAAGCTTTCTATATGCCAAATTTCACATCTAATTTGCTATCAGTTAAGAGGGCCACCACTGATTTAAATTGTTATGCAATATTTGGTCCTAACAAGGTTCATTTTCAGGATATTGAGACAAGTAAAGTTCTTGGTCAAGGAGGTTCCAAGGATGATCTATATGTGCTTGAGGACTTGAATCTATCTTCTTCTACTGCATCTTGTTTTAATTCGGTTATTATTAAACCTAGTGATTCTATTTTACATGCTAGGCTAGGACATCCTCATACTAGAGCTTTATCATTAATGTTTCCTAATATTTCTTTTAAAAATGATGAGTGTGAGGCATGTATTCTTGGTAAACATTGCAAGGCTGTTTTTCCTAAATCTATGACTATTTATGAAAATTGTTTTGATTTAATCCATTCAGATGTTTGGACTTCCCCTTGCTTGTCTAGAGAAAATCAAAAATATTTTGTGACTTTTATTGATGAAAAATCAAAATATACTTGGCTGACCTTGCTTCCTTCTAAAGATAGAGTTCTTGAAGCCTTCACTAATTTTCAAAAATATGTGACTAACCATTATAATGCAAAGATTAAAATTTTGAGATCAGATAATGGAGGAGAGTATACAAGCCATGCCTTCAAACAATACCTAGCAAACCATGGGATTATTCATCAAACAAGCTGTCCATATACACCCCAACAAAATGGTGTTGCTGAAAGGAAGAATAGGCACCTCATGGAAGTGGCAAGATCCATGATGTTTCACACCAATGTTCCAAAGAAGTTTTGGGGAGATGCTGTTCTTGCGGCTTGCTACCTCATTAACCGGACACCAACCAAAGTTCTTCAAGACAGTTCACCGTTTGAGGTAATAAACAAGGTAAAACCCTCATTTGATCATTTAAGAGTATTTGGCTGCGTGTGTTATGTGTTGAAGCCAGGAGAACTGCGCGACAAGCTTGATGCTAAGAGTGTTAAGAGCATGTTCCTTGGGTACTCGACGACTCAAAAAGGCTACAAGTGCTACGAGCCGAACATGAAGCGCGTTTTTGTCTCTCGTGATGTTAAGTTCGTGGAGTCTAAAGGCTTCTATGAGGAAAAGAACTGGGAGAGCCTTCGAGACTTGTCCACCTCACCATCTGACCGAGCTAACAACCTTCGCATCCTTCTCGAGAGACTCGGTGTTGACAATGCCCCCGCGTCAACACCTGCACCCCCAGTCAATGCACCGGCCACTTCACCGCCGGAGTCTCTAGACAATGATCCCTCGGCTGCACTTGATGAACACTCGGCTGAACTTGATGAACAATCCGATGATGAAAATGGTTTAAATTCAGTTCCGGTGGACAATGCTTCCGGTGATGAGGATTATGTGCCCACTGAGAAAGACAATGACGATGAGGCCACACCACAGGAAGTTATCCCACTTCGCCGCAGTGAACGCCTCAAGTTTCCCCCCTCCAATTGGCGAAACACTCGGGTCTACTACAACAACGTTGCTGTAGCTCATCCGATTCAAGCGGTATGCACCTTGGCTCATTTTCCTCCACACCATCAAGTGTTTCTTGGCAAGATTGATGCTCATTGGATTCCCAAAGACTATGAAGAAGCCAAGAATCATAAGGAATGGTGTGATGCTGTCAATGCCGAGAAGAATGCAATGGAGGCCAATCATACATGGGACGAGGCTGACTTACCCAAAGGCAAGAAGGCTGTGACATCCAGGTGGATCTTTACCATTAAATATAAGAGTGATGGGGAGATCGAACGCTACAAAGCCAGACTCGTTGCAAGGGGGTTCACTCAAACGTATGGGGAGGACTACCAAGATACGTTTGCACCGGTGGCCAAACTTCACACGGTTCGAGTTGTTCTCTCTCTTGCAACCAACCTTGACTGGGACTTATGGCAAATGGATGTTAAGAACGCCTTCTTACAAGGAGAGCTCGAGGATGAAGTTTATATGAGGCCACCTCCGGGTTTAGAAGACATCATTGGTCCCGGGAAAGTATTAAAACTGAACAAGGCGATTTATGGACTCAAACAGTCCCCTAGGGCTTGGTATCACAAGTTAAGCACCACACTCCTTGAGAAAGGCTTCCGCAAATCAGAGGCTGACCACACTCTATTCACCTTACCAAGTGAAAAAGGTATTATAGTCATTCTAGTTTATGTTGATGATATCATCATAACTGGAAGTGACAAGGTAGGCATTCAAGAGACTAAGGCTTACCTTAAGTCAGTTTTTGATATCAAAGACCTAGGAGAACTTAAATATTTTCTTGGTATAGAAGTATATAGGACTAATGAAGGATTGTTTTTATCACAAAGAAAATATGCTCTTGATTTATTGAGTGAAGCAGGGAAGCTAGGTTCAAAAGCTGTATCTACACCCCTTGATGAAAACTATAAGGCCGGAGGAAAGGGGGAGTTTGATGCAGCTCCATTTCAAGACGTCAAGCGATACCGGCGGCTAGTAGGTAAGCTTATATACCTTACTATCACTAGACCTGATATTTGCTTTGCTGTTAATCAGGTGAGCCAACACATGCAAAGTCCTACCGTGCATCATTGGGGTATGGTGAACCGCATCCTCAAATATCTCAAGGGCTCGCCGGGGCAAGGCATATGGATGGGTCGAAATGAAAGCACGGAGCTAATAGGGTATTGTGATGCGGATTACGCCGGAGACCGTGGAGACCGTCGCTCCACTACAGGCTATTGCACGTTCCTAGGAGGCAACTTGATCACATGGAAGAGCAAGAAACAAAAGGTGGTATCCCTATCAAGTGCTGAATCGGAGTATAGAGCCATGAGAAAGTTAACAACCGAGTTGATGTGGCTCAAGGCACTCATCAAGGACCTTGGAATCGAGTCACCTAAGCCTATTACTATGCATTGCGACAATGAGGCAGCTATTCACATCGCAACAAACTCGGTGTTCCATGAGAGAACCAAGCACATTGAAGTCGACTGCCACAAAGTCCGAGAGCAAATTAAACTTGGAGTTGTTCTACCATGTCACACCGAGAGCTCTGAACAATTGGCTGACGTTTTCACCAAGGCGGCCAGTCCACAAGTGTGTGAGTACATTCACTCCAAACTTGGCCTCAAAGATCTTACTCGGCCATGATTGTCTTCACATGATGCCCACACTCTTTTTCCCTTAAGTATAGTTTTTCCCAAGTGGTTTTCTATACTAAGGTTTTTAATGAGGTGGGTGTGCATGAGTCCAAGCTTGATCAATGCTCATGATCAAGCTTGAGGGGGAGTATGAAACCGCACACACACCTTGTCCGTACATCCGTCCGTACAACCATCACCATTGGGCCGTCCGTACAGCTAAAGGCCTACCAAGCTCAACCCATGAGGATCACGAGCCCATTCCATGTTCACCAGCCTCCAACGGTCACAAGAGCTTCTCGATCCTTCCCCTCATAGCCGTTAGTGTAGAGTGCGCAAGTGGGAAGGATCACATGTCTTCTTAAGGACATGTCGCTATCTTTATATGTAAATGTGCCTAGGATCATCTTAGTATATTCTTTTGTATATGTCTATAAGTAGATTGTAATTATGTTCTAAATGAGGTAAGAAGAGATAATATCTCTTTCTCCACAATACTCTCTCTATACTCTCTTACTATACTCTCAACGATTCTCACTCTCTTGTTATTCAAATCTTCTCACTAAACTCATAATCGATCCTATTAATTCTTTCAAAATGGTTCCAAGAAGACCAAGTTGTCCTATCTGTTCTCCAAAACTCTCTGGACACGCCTATCCTTGAGGCCTACTCATATTGCGAGACGGCCAAGGAACTGTGGGAAACACTTAAAGGCGTGTATGGTAATGTCTCTAACATGACTAGAGTCTTTGAGGTCAAGAAGGCCATAAATGATCTTAACCAAGATGATGTGGAGTTCACTAAGCATCTTGGTAAGTTCCGTGCACTATGGTCCGAGCTTGACATGTTGCGGCCAAGTACACTTGAGGCAAGTGTGCTAAACGAAAGAAAGGAGCAAGACAAAGTCTTCGGACTCCTACTTACCTTGAACCCGTCCTTCAACGACCTCTTGAAGCACATCCTAAGGGCAGAGAAGCTCCCCTCCTTTGAAGATATTTGCTCCCAAATTCAGAAAGAGCAAGGATCCCTTGATTTGTTTAGCGGTAAGGGGGAGCTTGCTTCGGCCAACAAAGGAATGTACAAGCAAGAGGAGAGGAAGTTGTTGGTGTGCGACCACTGCAAGAAGCGGGGTCATCTGAAAGACAAGTGCTGGGTTCTCCATCCTCATCTCAAGCCGGCCAAGTTCAAAGCCAACCTCTCAAAGGAAGCGGTTAGCGATAAAGGAGCCGGATCATCAAAGCAGGGAGATGAGGTGGCCATGACCGCAGCCTACGGAGATGTGGTGAGGAAGTCAGACCTTGAGGCTCTCATCCGCTCCATTGCTTCACTCAAGGAGTCTGGTATCTCTTTCTTTACTTCTAGGCCTAGCAAATCGCTTGTTATTGACTCGGGAGCCTCACATCATATGATTAGTAACCCTAGTTTAATTGACAACATAAAACCGGCCTTAGGAAATGTTGTTATTGCAAATGGAGAACAAATACCAGTAAAGGGAATAGGGGACTTGAAACTATTTGATAAAACCTCAAAAGCTTTCTTTATGCCTACCTTTACCTCCAATTTACTATCGGTTAAGAGGACCACAAATGATTTGAATTGTTATGCAATCTTTGGTCCTAACAATGTTTATTTTCAGGATATTGAGACTGGAAAGGTTCTTGGAGAAGGGCAAGGGAGTGGAGATCTCTATGTCCTAGAGAAAACCGATCCAAATTTATCCTCTACTAAGTCTTGTTTTGTTGTTGATTCGAATATGGTGTGGCATGCTAGGCTAGGCCACCCACATTCACGTGCTTTAGGGTTGATGTTTCCTAATATTTCTTTTGATAATTCTACTTGTGAACCTTGTATTCTTGGAAAACATTGCAAGTCTATCTTTCCTAAGTCAACTACTATTTATGAGAATTGTTTTGATTTAGTTCACTCAGATGTTTGGACATCACCATGCCTATCTAGAGATAATAACAAGTATTTTGTGACTTTTATTGATGAAAAATCAAAATACACTTGGATTACCTTGTTGCCATCTAAAGATAGAGTATTTGATGCCTTTATCAATTTTCAAAATTATGTGACTAATCACTTCAATGCTAAACTTAAGGTACTTAGGTCTGATAATGGGGGGGAATACACAAGTTGCAAGTTCAAAGAACATCTCTCCAAGCATGGCATTCTTCATCAAACTAGTTGTCCCTACACGCCACAACAAAATGGTGTGGCCGAGAGGAAGAACCGGCACCTCATGGAAGTGGCGCGGGCAATCATGTTCCATTCGAGTGTTCCTAAACGATATTGGGGTGATGCCGTGATGACTGCATGCTACCTAATCAACCGAACACCAACTAGAGTTCTTCATGACTTATCTCCATTTGAAGTACTAAACAAATTTAAACCATCTCTTGATCACTTACGAGTTTTCGGCTGTATTTGTTTTGTGTTAGTACCAGGAGAACAAAGGAGTAAGCTGGATGCCAAAAGTACAAAGTGTATGTTCATTGGCTACTCCACCACACAAAAGGGGTACAAATGTTATGATCCGGCCACAAGTCGACTATATGTCTCTCGAGATGTCCGGTTTCTAGAACATGTGGGCTACCATGACAAGAGGGATTGGAACAGCCTTAAAGATCTCTCTCACTCACCTAATGACCGAGCTTCGAGTCTACGGTTCCTTCTTGATCACCTTGGCAACCCATCTCCACCAACGGGTGCCGTGCGGCCAACACTAAGTCAAATTTCTACCGATGGTGGGTCTGACCAAGGAGATGCAAATGACAATGGTTCAGCCCAAGATGGTGAATCTCTCGAGTCTGGCCTACCCATAACCGGTGTTCTCGTCCCTGGCCCTACAACGGACACGCATGCTCCGGCGGCGGCCTCTACCGAGGAAAACACGGAGACGGCTCCTACGGACGGTACGTCCACCGTGTTGCCTAGCGTGGATCCACTTCCGGCACCAGTCCTGCGTCGGAGCACCAGACCTCGATCGGATCCCTCCACTTGGAAGAACAAGCGTGTCTATTACAACAGCCAAGCTGTCGCTCATCCCATTCAGTCCGTTTGTTCCCTTGAGCTGTTACCTGCTGATCACCAAGCTTTCTTCGGCCAAGTGGACGCCAATTGGATCCCGCAGACATATGATGAAGCCAAGGAACATCAAGGTTGGTTAGATGCGGTCAAGGATGAAACTGGCGCCATGATCCGGAATCATACGTGGGATGAATCGGATCTTCCTCAAGGCAAGCGGGCAGTTAGCTCCAAATGGGTGTTTACCATAAAGTATTTGAGCAATGGTGACATTGAACGGCATAAAGCCAGGTTAGTGGCCCGTGGCTTCACCCAAACCTATGGCGCGGACTACACGGACACCTTTGCACCCGTGGCCAAGCTCCATACGGTTCGGGTTGTGCTGTCTCTTGCTGTCAACCTCTCATGGGACTTATGGCAGATGGATGTGAAGAACGCCTTCCTTCAAGGTGAACTTGATGAAGAAGTGTACATGACGCCTCCTCCCGGCCTTGAAGACATGGTTACACCCGGAAAAGTCTTGAGGCTACGTAAGGCCATCTATGGCCTTAAGCAGTCCCCACGAGCGTGGTACCACAAACTAAGCTCCACTCTCAAGACTGATGGTTTTACGCGATCGGAGGCTGATCATACTCTCTTCACGCGTCGCACCTCTATTGGTTGGGTGGTGGTGCTCATATACGTCGACGACATCATCGTGACTGGTGATGATAAGGCGGCCATTCAGGACACCAAGGACTCTCTCAAGTCGGTATTTGACATCAAGGACCTTGGGGAACTCAAATACTTTCTTGGTATTGAGATTTGTCGCTCACCGGAAGGACTCTTCCTCTCACAACGCAAGTATACTCTTGACTTGTTAGAGGAGACTGGCAAGCTTGGTGTGTCTCCGGTTGCTACGCCCCTTGATGAAGATTACCAGCTCAAGCGAAAGGGGGAGAGCTTACGGGCAAAAGAAGGCCGACCTAAGGAACCAATGGACGAGCCATTCTTAGACGTCACACGCTACCGCCGGCTTGTAGGTAAGCTGATATACCTTACTATCACACGACCTGACATATCCTATGCTGTGAATCAGGTTAGCCAACATATGAAGGCACCAAGCAAGTACCAATGGAGTCAAGTCGAAAGGATCCTAAGCTATCTCAAGGGCAGTCCGGGTCAAGGTATTTGGATGGGCAAGAATGACAACACCGAAATCGTTGGCTATTGTGATGCGGATTACAATGGCGACACGCTGGATAGGAGATCCACCACTGGGTACTGCACGTTTGTTGGAGGCAACTTGGTTACATGGAGGTCTAAGAAACAAAAGGTGGTTTCATGCTCTAGCGCCGAGGCCGAGTATAGAGCTATGAGGAAGCTCACTAACGAGATGACATGGCTGAAGGGCCTACTCAAGGACTTAGGCATCGAGACAAAGCAGCCCATGACCATGCACTGCGACAATGAAGCGGCTATCCACATTGCCACAAACTCAGTCTTTCATGAGAGGACCAAGCACATAGAAAGCGATTGCCACAAGGTGAGAGAGAAGATTGAAGAAGGAGTGGTGTTACCATGCCACACAAGGAGTCAAGATCAGCTAGCTGACATCTTCACCAAGTCTGCAAGCTCCAAGGTTTGTGATCACATCTACAGCAAACTTGGACTTGTAGACATTACACGGCCATGATCAAGCTTCCCTAATCCGTGGACAGCACACTCTTTTTCCCTTGACTTGGTTTTGTCCCATGAGGTTTTCTAAGTCAAGGTTTTTAATGAGGTGCTGCTTCACGGGTTCCAAGCTTAGCCATTTCACTCGGCTAAGCTTGAGGGGGAGTATTGATCAAGAGAATAAGCCTAAGGCAGCCATGGCCGTCCGTACAATTATGGGGCCGTCCGTACAACCAAGCAATAAGGCCGAGTCATGTAAGTGTGTAAAGACAATGAGGAGGCCTGCTCTCCTTAGGCCCATGAGAAGGATCTAGAATGTCGCTTGTAGCCGTTAGAGAGGAGGAACAAGTGGAGTCACGGGTTATGTTGTGTTTAAGGAGACTAGGACGGGTCACTATCACCGTTGGGATTAGTTCTATCTCTCTCCGTGTCCCTATCACTTATACGATCGGTTGGTAGAGGGTGTAGCCCTAATTTTCCCTTGATATATATAGGCTTTAGCCTACATTGTAATATGTATTCTTATGGAACAATAACCTAATCTTTTCTTCTTCCTCATTCTCTTTGTCTACCGATATCTCTCATCAATCTCTTGATTCTCTTCTTTATTCTACAAAGTCTTACACAAAATAGGTATTAGTGTTGTCTAAACAATCCAAATTAAACCTGAACTCTTATAATTAGTCAAACGCATTAGATTGTTGCATTTTTTCACCCTAGAAAGAGTGACATAGCTGTTTACTGCTTTAAATCAATGTTTTCTCTGTTTTAGCCTGTTTTGGGACAAAGTGGGTATAATTGTTGTCTAAACACTCCAAATTCATCCTGAACTCCTACAATTAGTCAAATGCATTCGATTGTCACACATGTTGACCCCAGAAACACAAACAAAGCTGTTTACTGCTTTTAATCAATGCTTTCGCGGTTTTAGCCTGTTTTCTCATTTTAAGCCTATTTTGGAACAAAATAGGTATAAGTGTTGTCTAAACACTCCAAATTAAACCCGAACTCTTATAATTAGTCAAACGCATTAGATTGTTGCATATTTTCACCCTAGAAAGAGTAACATAACTGTTTACTGCTTTAAATCAATGTTTTCTCGGTTTTAGCCTGTTTTGGGACAAAATGGGTATAATTGTTGTCTAAACACTCTAAATGCCTCCCGAACTCTTACAAATAGTTAAATGCATAGGATTGTCACACATTTTGACACTAGAAACACAAACAAAGCTTTTAACTGCTTCGAATTAATGTTTACTCGGTTTTAGCCTGTTTTCTCGTTTTATGCCTGTTTTGCAACGAAATAGGTATAAGTGTTGTCTAAACACTCCAAATTCAACCCGAACTCTTATAATTAGTCAAATACATTGGATTGTTACATATTTTGACCATAGAAAGAGTAACATAGCTGTTTACTGCTTTAAATCAATGTTTTCTCGGGTTTAGCCTGTTTTGGGACAAAATTGGTATAATTGTTGTCTAAACACTCCAACTTCATTCCAAGCTCTTACAATTAGTCAAATGCATTGGATTATTATATATTTTGACCCTAGGAACAGTAAACAAAGCTGTCTATTTTGTCGAATTAATGTTTTCTTGTTTTTACCCTGTTTTCTTGTTTTAAGCCTGTTTCGAGACAAAATGAGTATAATTGTTGTCTAAACACTCCAAATTCATCCCGAACTCTTACAATTAGTCAAATGCATTCGATTGTCACCCATGTGACCCCAGAAACACAAACAAAGCTGTTTACTGCTTTTAATCAATGTTTTCGCGGTTTTAGCCTGTTTTCTCGTTTTATGCCTGTTTTGGAACAAAATAGGTATAAGTGTTGTCTAAACACTCCAAATTAAATCCGAACTCTTATAATTAGTCAAACGCATTAGATTGTTGCATATTTTCACCCTAGAAAGAGTAACATAGCTGTTTACTGCTTTAAATCAATATTTTCTCGGGTTTAGCCTGTTTCGGGACAAAATGAGTATAATTGTTGTCTAAACACTCCAAATTCATCCCGAGCTCTTACAATTAGTCAAATGCATTGGATTATTACATATTTTGACCCTAGGAACAGTAAACAAATCTGTCTATTTCTTCGAATTAATGTTTTCTTGTTTTTAGCCTGTTTTCTTGTTTTAAGCCTGTTTCGGGACAAAATGAGTATAATTGTTGTCTAAACACTCCAAATTCATCTCGAACTCTTACAATTAGTCAAATGCATTCGATTGTCACACATGTTGACCCCAGAAACACAAACAAAGCTGTTTACTGCTTTTAATCAATGTTTTTGCAGTTTTAGCCTGTTTTCTCGTTTTAAGCCTGTTTTTGGAACAAAATAGGTATTAGTGTTGTCTAAACACTCCAAATTAAACCTGAACTCTTATAATTAGTCAAACGCATTAGATTGTTGCATATTTTCACCCTAGAAAAAGTAACATAGCTGTTTACTGCTTTAAATCAATGTTTTCTCAGTTTTAGCTTGTTTCGGGACAAAATGAGTATAATTGTTGTCTAAACACTCCAAATTCATCCCGAACTCTTACAATTAGTTAAATGCATTGGATTGTCACAAATTTTGACACTAGAAACACAAACAAAGCTGTTTTCTGCTTCGAATTAATGTTTTCTCGGTTTTAGCTTGTTTTCTTGTTTTAAGCCTATTTTGGAACAAAATAGGTATAAGTGTTGTCTCAACACTCCAAATTAAACCCGAACTCTTATAATTATTCAAAAGCATTAGATTGTTACATATTTTCACCCTAGAAAGAGTAAGATAGCTGTTTACTGCTATAAATCAATGTTTTCTTGGGTTTAGCCTGTTTCGGGACAAAATGGGTATAATTGTTGTCTAAACACTCCAAATTCATCCCGAACTCTTACAATTAGTCAAATGCATTCGATTGTCACACATGTTGACCCCAGAAACACAAACAAAGCTGTTTACTGCTTTTAATCAATGTTTTCGCGGTTTTAGCCTGTTTTCTCGTTTTATGCCTGTTTTGGAACAAAATAGGTATAAGTGTTGTCTAAACACTCCAAATTAAACCCGAACTCTTATAATTAGTCAAACGCATTAGATTGTTGCATATTTTCACCCTAGAAAGAGTAACATAGCTGTTTACTGCTTTAAATCAATGTTTTCTTAGTTTTAGCTTGTTTTGGGATAAAATGGGTATAATTGTTGTCTAAACACTCCAAATTCCTCCCGAACCTTTACAATTAGTTAAATGCATTGGATTGTCACACATTTTGACACTAGAAACACAAACAAAGCTTTTTTCTGCTTTGAATTAATGTTTTCTCGATTTTAGCCTGTTTTCTCGTTTTAAGCCTATTTTGGAACAAAATAGATATAAGTGTTGTCTAAACACTCCAAATTAAACCCGAACTCTTATAATTAGTCAAACGCATTAGATTGTTGCATATTTTCACCCTATAAAGAGTAACATAACTGTTTACTGCTTTAAATCAATGTTTTCTCGGTTTTAGCCTGTTTTGGGACAAAATGGGTATAATTGTTGTGTAAACACTCCAAATTCCTCCCGAACTCTTACAAATAGTTAAATGCATAGGATTGTCACACATTTTGACACTAGAAACACAAACAAAGCTTTTAACTGCTTCGAATTAATGTTTACTCGGTTTTAGCCTGTTTTCTCGTTTTATGCCTGTTTTGGAACGAAATAGGTATAAGTGTTGTCTAAACACTCCAAATTCAACCCGAACTCTTATAATTAGTCGAATGCATTGGATTGTTACATATTTTGACCATAGAAAAAGTAACATAGCTGTTTACTGCTTTAAATCAATGTTTTCTCGGGTTTAGCCTGTATTGGGACAAAATTGGTATAATTGTTGTCTAAACACTCCAACTTCATCCCGAACTCTTACAATTAGTCAAATGCATTGGATTATTACATATTTTGACCCTAGAAAGAGTAACATAGCTGTTTACTGCTTTAAATCAATGTTTTCTCGGGTTTAGCCTGTTTTGGGACAAAATTGGTATAATTGTTGTCTAAACACTCCAACTTCATTCCAAGCTCTTACAATTAGTCAAATGCATTGGATTATTATATATTTTGACCCTAGGAACAGTAAACAAAGCTCTCTATTTTGTCGAATTAATGTTTTCTTGTTTTTACCCTGTTTTCTTGTTTTAAGCCTGTTTCGGGACAAAATGAGTATAATTGTTGTCTAAACACTCCAAATTCATCCCGAACTCTTACAATTAGTCAAATGCATTCGATTGTCACCCATGTTGACCCCAGAAACACAAACAAAGCTGTTTACTGCTTTTAATCAATGTTTTCGCGGTTTTAGCCTGTTTTCTCGTTTTATGCCTGTTTTGGAACAAAATAGATATAAGTGTTGTCTAAACACTCCAAATTAAACCCGAACTCTTATAATTAGTCAAACGCATTAGATTGTTGCATATTTTCACCCTAGAAAGAGTAACATAACTGTTTACTGCTTTAAATCAATGTTTTCTCGGTTTTAGCCTGTTTTGGGACAAAATGGGTATAATTGTTGTCTAAACACTCTAAATGCCTCCCGAACTCTTACAAATAGTTAAATGCATAGGATTGTCACACATTTTGACACTAGAAACACAAACAAAGCTTTTAACTGCTTCGAATTAATGTTTACTCAGTTTTAGCCTGTTTTCTCGTTTTATGCCTGTTTTGCAACGAAATAGGTATAAGTGTTGCCTAAACACTCCAAATTCAACCCGAACTCTTATAATTAGTCAAATGCATTGGATTGTTACATATTTTGACCATAGAAAGAGTAACATAGCTGTTTACTGCTTTAAATCAGTGTTTTCTCGGGTTTAGCCTGTTTTGGGACAAAATTGGTATAATTGTTGTCTAAACACTCCAACTTCATTCCAAGCTCTTACAATTAGTCAAATGCATTGGATTATTATATATTTTGACCCTAGGAACAGTAAACAAAGCTGTCTATTTCGTCGAATTAATGTTTTCTTGTTTTTACCCTGTTTTCTTGTTTTAAGCCTGTTTCGAGACAAAATGAGTATAATTGTTGTCTAAACACTCCAAATTCATCCCGAACTCTTACAATTAGTCAAATGCATTCGATTGTCACCCATGTTGACCCCAGAAACACAAACAAAGCTGTTTACTGCTTTTAATCAATGTTTTCGCGGTTTTAGCCTGTTTTCTCGTTTTATGCCTGTTTTGGAACAAAATAGGTATAAGTGTTGTCTAAACACTCCAAATTAAATCCGAACTCTTATAATTAGTCAAACGCATTAGATTGTTGCATATTTTCACCATAGAAAGAGTAACATAGCTGTTTACTGCTTTAAATCAATATTTTCTCGGGTTTAGCCTGTTTCGGGACAAAATGAGTATAATTGTTGTCTAAACACTCCAAATTCATCCCGAGCTCTTACAATTAGTCAAATGCATTGGATTATTACATATTTTGACCCTAGGAACAGTAAACAAATCTGTCTATTTCTTCGAATTAATGTTTTCTTGTTTTTAGCCTGTTTTCTTGTTTTAAGCCTGTTTCGGGACAAAATGAGTATAATTGTTGTCTAAACACTCCAAATTCATCTCGAACTCTTACAATTAGTCAAATGCATTCGATTGTCACACATGTTGACCCCAGAAACACAAACAAAGCTGTTTACTGCTTTTAATCAATGTTTTTGCAGTTTTAGCCTGTTTTCTCGTTTTAAGCCTGTTTTTGGAACAAAATAGGTATTAGTGTTGTCTAAACACTCCAAATTAAACCTGAACTCTTATAATTCGTCAAACGCATTAGATTGTTGCATATTTTCACCCTAGAAAAAGTAACATAGCTGTTTACTGCTTTAAATCAATGTTTTCTCAGTTTTAGCTTGTTTCGGGACAAAATGAGTATAATTGTTGTCTAAACACTCCAAATTCATCCCGAACTCTTACAATTAGTTAAATGCATTGGATTGTCACAAATTTTGACACTAGAAACACAAACAAAGCTGTTTTCTGCTTCGAATTAATGTTTTCTCTGTTTTAGCTTGTTTTCTCGTTTTAAGCCTATTTTGGAACAAAATAGGTATAAGTGTTGTCTCAACACTCCAAATTAAACCCGAACTCTTATAATTATTCAAAAGCATTAGATTGTTACATATTTTCACCCTAGAAAGAGTAAGATAGCTGTTTACTGCTATAAATCAATGTTTTCTTGGGTTTAGCCTGTTTTGGGACAACGTGGGTATAATTGTTGTCTAAACACTCCAAATTCATCCTGAACTCCTACAATTAGTCAAATGCATTCGATTGTCACACATGTTGACCCCAGAAACACAAACAAAGCTGTTTACTGCTTTTAATCAATGCTTTCGCGGTTTTAGCCTGTTTTCTCATTTTAAGCCTATTTTGGAACAAAATAGGTATAAGTGTTGTCTAAACACTCCAAATTAAACCCGAACTCTTATAATTAGTCAAACGCATTAGATTGTTGCATATTTTCACCCTAGAAAGAGTAACATAACTGTTTACTGCTTTAAATCAATGTTTTCTCGGTTTTAGCCTGTTTTGGGACAAAATGGGTATAATTGTTGTCTAAACACTCTAAATGCCTCCCGAACTCTTACAAATAGTTAAATGCATAGGATTGTCACACATTTTGACACTAGAATTACAAACAAAGCTTTTTTCTGCTTTGAATTAATGTTTTCTTGATTTTAGCCTGTTTTCTCGTTTTAAGCCTATTTTGGAACAAAATAGGTATAAGTGTTGTCTAAACACTCCAAATTAAACCCGAACTCTTATAATTAGTCAAACGCATTAGATTGTTGCATATTTTCACCCTAGAAAGAGTAACATAACTGTTTACTGCTTTAAATCAATGTTTTCTCGGTTTTAGCCTGTTTTGGGACAAAATGGGTATAATTGTTGTGTAAACACTCTAAATTCCTCCCGAACTCTTACAAATGGTTAAACGCATAGGATTGTCACACATTTTGACAGTAGAAACACAAACAAAGCTTTTAACTGCTTCGAATTAATGTTTACTCGGTTTTAGCCTGTTTTCTCGTTTTATGCCTGTTTTGCAACGAAATAGGTATAAGTGTTGTCTAAACACTCCAAATTCAACCCGAACTCTTATAATTAGTCAAATGCATTGGATTGTTACATATTTTGACCATAGAAAGAGTAACATAGCTGTTTACTGCTTTAAATCAATGTTTTCTTGGGTTTAGCCTGTTTTGGGACAAAATTGGTATAATTGTTGTCTAAACACTCCAACTTCATCCCGAGCTCTTACAATTAGTCAAATGCATTGGATTATTACATATTTTGACCCTAGGAACAGTAAACAAAGCTGTCTATTTCGTTGAATTAATGTTTTCTTGTTTTTAGCCTGTTTTCTTGTTTTAAGCCTGTTCCGGGACAAAATGGGTATAATTGTTGTCTAAACACTCCAAATTCATCCCGAACTCTTACAATTAGTCAAATGCATTCGATTGTCACACATGTTGACCCCAGAAACACAAACAAAGCTGTTTACTGATTTTAATCAATGTTTTTGCGGTTTTAGCTTGTTTACTCGTTTTAAGCCTGTTTTTGGAACAAAATAGGTATTAGTTTTGTCTAAACACTCCAAATTAAACCTGAACTCTTATAATTAGTCAAACGCATTAGATTGTTGCATATTTTCACCCTAGAAAGAGTAAAATAGCTGTTTACTGCTTTAAATCAATGTTTTCTTGGGTTTAGCCTGTTTCGGGACAAAATGAGTATTACTGTTGTCTAAACACTCCAAATTCATCCCGATCTCTTACAATTAGTCAAATGCATTCGATTGTCACACATGTTGACCCCAGAAACACAAACAAAGCTGTTTATTGCTTTTAATCAATGTTTTCGCGGTTTTAGCCTGTTTTCTCCTTTTAAGCCTGTTTTGGAACAAAATAAGTATAAGTGTTGTCTAAACACTCCAAATTAAACCCGAACTCTTATAATTAGTCAAACGCATTAGATTGTTGCATATTTTCACCCTAGAAAGAGTAACATAGCTGTTTACTGCTTTAAATCAATGTTTTCTCTGTTTTAGCCTGTTTTGGGACAAAATGGGTATAATTGTTGTCTAAACACTCCAAATTCCTTCCGAACTCTTACAAATAGTTAAATGCATTGTATTGTCACTCATTTTTACACTAGAAACACAAACAAATCTGTTTACTACTTCGAATTAATGTTTACTCGGTTTTAGCCTGTTTTCTCGTTTTATGCCTGTTTTGGAACAAAATTGGTATAAGTGTTGTCTAAACACTCCAAATTAAACCCGAACTCTTATAATTAGTATAACGCATTAGATTGTTGCATATTTTCACCCTAGAAAGAGTAACATAGCTGTTTACTGCTTTAAATCAATGTTTTCTTGGGTTTAGCCTGTTTCGGGACAAAATGGGTATAATTGTTGTCTAGAAACTCTAAATTCATCCCGAACTCTTACAATTAGTCAAATGCATTCGATTGTCACACATGTTGACCCCAGAAACACAAACAAAGCTGTTTACTGCTTTTAATCAATGTTTTCGCGGTTTTAGCCTGTTTTCTCGTTTTATGCCTGTTTTGGAACAAAATAGGTATAAGTGTTGTCTAAACACTCCAAATTAAACCCGAACTCTTATAATTAGTCAAACGAATTAGATTGTTGCATATTTTCACCCTATAAAGAGTAACATAGCTGTTTACTGCTTTAAATCAATGTTTTCTCAGTTTTAGCTTGTTTTGGGATAAAATGGGTATAATTGTTGTCTAAACACTCCAAATTCCTCCCGAACCTTTACAATTAGTTAAATGCATTGGATTGTCACACATTTTGACACTAGAAACACAAACAAAGCTTTTTTCTGCTTTGAATTAATGTTTTCTCGCTTTTAGCCTGTTTTCTCGTTTTAAGCCTATTTTCGAACAAAATAGGTATAAGTGTTGTCTAAACACTCCAAATTAAACCCGAACTCTTATAATTAGTCAAACACATTAGATTGTTGCATATTTTCACCCTAGAAAGAGTAACATAACTGTTTACTGCTTTAAATCAATGTTTTCTCGGTTTTAGCCTGTTTTGGGACAAAATGGGTATAATTGTTATCTAAACACTCTAAATGCCTTCCGTGTTGGGATTTATGAGACAAAGCTCACAAGAGAGGGTAGACAAACACTTGGTGAATGAATCCCCCTTTACCCACAACAAACTAACCCATTCTCAAGGGGGAGGAGAGAACATCAACTTGTGATGAACTCCCCATAAACTAGCTAAATAGAACCCAAATACTAGAGAGTAAGCGGATCCTACCTAGGAGAAGCACTAGTTTGAGACTATCCCCTTCTAGTATCACAACACTTAGAGTTTGTGTACTTAGGAGAAGGAGGATTAGAATCAGTAATCTAGGCTAAGTAAAGCAGTAAATAAAGAAGAGTTTAGGTGGGTTTGAGAAGAGAATTAGGCTGCCATAAGGGCAGCCCCTAACCGCTAATCACCTAAACAATCTACATTGTGAATATGAATAAGAACACAAGTAGAGAGGGGAAATCGGATTCTCTTCTATTAGATAATATTGTGTTGTTTTACATATGAGAGATTACATCTTAATATAGGAAAAACAAGGTCATATGACCGTTAGACACAAAGAGAGAAGGGGAAGGTATGAAAGTGACTTGTAGCCGTTTGTCTCGAGTAGAGGAAGAAGAGAGCGACTTCTCTCTTCCTTCACCTAACCAAAAGCACACGTGAATCTCCCTTCCTTCCTTTTCCTTCTTCCTTCCTTTTCCTTGTGAGATGGGCCTCTCTCTCTTGTAAGGCCTCGTTTTCCTTCTCCTAAGCCACTCAAACTTCGGCCTTTCCATCACATGGACCGAGAGCAGCCCTAAGAGCACGACCGTACGGACGGGCCTTCTCTTCATTGTACGGACGGGCCTTCTCTTCATCGTACGGACGGGCCTGTACGGACGGGCCTGTACGGACGGGCCTGTACGGACGGGCCTGTACGGACGGGCCTGTACGGACGGGCCTGTACGGACGGGCCTGTACGGACGGGCCTGTACGGACGGGCCTGTACGGACGGGCCTTCTCTTCAATGTGTTCACGGCCTAACTGGCCGCTCACCGGACATGGGTCCGTTCACGGACACGGTACATGGTACCGGACACGGTACATGGCCTTTCCGGCCTTTCTTCCAAGGCTCGGCCTTACCGGCCTCTCCTCTCTCCTCCTTGGTACATTCTAATACTCCCCCGCACGCTTGATCGGTGGGACACCATGGGGACCAAAGATCAAGGGTGGACTAGTGTCATCTACCTCATTAAAAACCTCAACAAAGAAAACCTCTTGGGATAAAACTTTGTTAAGGGAAAAAGAGTATAGACTCCACTATCCATGATGTCCCTTGACCTTGGTTTGCAAAGAACTAGCTCCCTTCTCTTCATGATTTGAACCGCTCCTACTCCTTAGCCCACCTTGCCTTTAGCACATTCCTTATGATCTCCATCCTTGCGCCTTTAGAATTTCTTTGAGGCTCTCATAGTCTCCTTTACCCCTTAAACAAGTGATAAAGAAGAAAAGAATAAGTGTTTGCTATGAGGAATATCAAAGAAAATTTCTAAAAGTGTGACAATTTAAGAGAACATATTAAAGAGTAAAGACTAGTAATGAAGCTAAGGTAATGAATTTAAGAAATTTAAATAGAGTAGAGTTTAGAGCACAGCCTTTATGGTGTTTTGATGGATAGGAAGGAGAGAGTTGATCACTGATGTGGTTTGGAATTCCTCCTTGAGACCGCTTCTCTAACCATGGTTTTTAAACCCGGCCAGTTTTATCGTCAGACTGACATATGCCCACTGAATCGGACATAACTTTCGAACGGCTGCTCGGATTGGTATGATTCCACTTCCACTGGCAAGATGACTCTGTGGTCTCGAACTTTAATGAAGAACGCGGAAGCCGAATCGCAGTGGAAGGGTTTCGTCCGAGTCGATCTTTGAGACGCTTCGGCTGAGCTTTAAGTAAAGACTTTTGCTTGTGGCCGAGCAGAATCTGTGAGGTACGGTCTGAAGTCACTTGATCTCCCCCGTAACCTTTACTTGATGATGGGCTGAAACCTCATCACCTCAGTTGAAGCCTTGTGCATCACCGTTCTTGTGCACATCCAATCAACAGTTGAAACCTTGTGCATCACCTTTCCTAAAGACCATTGTGCACATCCGATCAACAACTTGGCACTAACACACATGCTCTTGGATTGATTCATCACATTCCACCAGCTTAACAAAGACTTGGTGGCCCTTGGTTCTAACTCCAGGCATTGTGCTGCGCTCTTACACTGGCTATCTTGTAGCCTTCAACCTCGCCACTTCTTCTTCTTGAGATAGTGAGCGAGCTCCACACAATCCTCAATGCTGAAACTGAAACCAAAAATCAATGGAACAGATTCTAAACAAGAGATTGTTAGAGATTAGAGTATAGAGAATATTACTGAAAAATAAAATAGAATTTAGAGAATAAGTAAGAGTATAAATAGAGAACAGAGAATCAGTAACCAAGAGTATAGAAAGTGAGAGTATAAGGGAGAGTATTGGCGGTAGTATAAGATGAATGGAGAGTAGAGTAGAGCTCAAGAGTTCCTATGGACAGAGTTAGACTCTGTTTTCTTGAGTTTGCGGAAGCTGTGACAGCCAGGAACAACCAAGAAGACAAACTCTTGGTGCTTTAATGGCTGAAATTCATGGACCTTATGGAGAATTAATTTCTCCAAAGGTTTAACAACAAAACTCATTGTAGAATCACTTAAACAAGTTTTCTCCAAGAGATTAAGGCTTGAAGATCCACGAAGATAACATATAGAAGATGTTTTTCGTGGTCCCAAGCAAAGAAGAAACAACAAAAGCCTTTGGAACAACCTATTGTCCAACGGTTAAAAGAATGCATCTTGGACCAACTTGAATCTATTTGACCAAGCGGGCTCTACATGCTAAAATAAAGTCTCTCTCTTCCTCAAACTCGAACCTGGACACACCATATGACCAGAAACAAAGCTTTCTCAACCTTGAGAAGAAGAAGAAGTGATTTAGTAATTAAACTTTAAAGGAAATTTAACAAAAGCAAAATTAAACCTTTAAAAGAAAATTAACTAAATCTTAAGAGAACTAAATCCTAAGAATTTCGTGGCTCATACAAGCACACAAAAAACGTGAATCCTTACCAAGAACAAAACCGATTTGCTCCTTGGTTCATCACCACCTCATTTAAACCCAAGCTTTCACCAAATCGGTAAGCCTAAAGATGAGGTTTTAAAATCGATTTCTTTCACACACTTGGTCTACAAATTCTAACAAGACAAGAGACCAAGCTTACTCAACAATGAGCTGCTAGAGAATCGATTTAACAACAAAAGCAAAATTAAAGCTTTAAAGAACTAAGCTAAGCGAATTAACACCTAAGCTAGGATTAAAACTTTAACTAAGCTAACTCCTAAGAAAACGACATTGAGAATGAGTTTGAATCACCAAGAACAGAACCTGCTCTGATACCATGTTGGGATTTATGAGACAAAGCTCACAAGAGAGGGTAGACAAACACTTGGTGAATGAATCCCCCTTTACCCACAACAAACTAACCCATTCTCAAGGGGGAGGAGAGAACATCAACTTGTGATGAACTCCCCATAAACTAGCTAAATAGAACCCAAATACTAGAGAGTAAGCGGATCCTACCTAGGAGAAGCACTAGTTTGAGACTATCCCCTTCTAGTATCACAACACTTAGAGTTTGTGTACTTAGGAGAAGGAGGATTAGAATCAGTAATCTAGGCTAAGTAAAGCAGTAAATAAAGAAGAGTTTAGGTGGGTTTGAGAAGAGAATTAGGCTGCCATAAGGGCAGCCCCTAACCGCTAATCACCTAAACAATCTACATTGTGAATATGAATAAGAACACAAGTAGAGAGGGGAAATCGGATTCTCTTCTATTAGATAATATTGTGTTGTTTTACATATGAGAGATTACATCTTAATATAGGAAAAACAAGGTCATATGACCGTTAGACACAAAGAGAGAAGGGGAAGGTATGAAAGTGACTTGTAGCCGTTTGTCTCGAGTAGAGGAAGAAGAGAGCGACTTCTCTCTTCCTTCACCTAACCAAAAGCACACGTGAATCTCCCTTCCTTCCTTTTCCTTCTTCCTTCCTTTTCCTTGTGAGATGGGCCTCTCTCTCTTGTAAGGCCTCGTTTTCCTTCTCCTAAGCCACTCAAACTTCGGCCTTTCCATCACATGGACCGAGAGCAGCCCTAAGAGCACGACCGTACGGACGGGCCTTCTCTTCATTGTACGGACGGGCCTTCTCTTCATCGTACGGACGGGCCTGTACGGACGGGCCTGTACGGACGGGCCTGTACGGACGGGCCTGTACGGACGGGCCTGTACGGACGGGCCTGTACGGACGGGCCTTCTCTTCAATGTGTTCACGGCCTAACTGGCCGCTCACCGGACATGGGTCCGTTCACGGACACGGTACATGGTACCGGACACGGTACATGGCCTTTCCGGCCTTTCTTCCAAGGCTCGGCCTTACCGGCCTCTCCTCTCTCCTCCTTGGTACATTCTAATATTCCGAACTCTTACAAATAGTTAAATGCATAGGATTGTCACACATTTTGACACTAGAAACACAAACAAAGCTTTTAACTGCTTCGAATTAATGTTTACTCGGTTTTAGCCTGTTTTCTCGTTTTATGCCTGTTTTGCAACGAAATAGGTATAAGTGTTGTCTAAACACTCCAAATTCAACCCGAACTCTTATAATTAGTCAAATGCATTGGATTGTTACATATTTTGACCATAGAAAGAGTAACATAGCTGTTTACTGCTTTAAATCAATGTTTTCTCGGGTTTAGCCTGTTTTGGGACAAAATTGGTATAATTGTTGTCTAAACACTCCAACTTCATCCCAAGCTCTTACAATTAGTCAAATGCATTGGATTATTACATATTTTGACCCTAGGAACAGTAAACAAAGCTGTCTATTTCGTCGAATTAATGTTTTTTTGTTTTTACCCTGTTTTCTTGTTTTAAGCCTGTTTCGGGACAAAATGAGTATAATCGTTGTCTAAACACTCCAAATTCATCCCGAACTCTTACAATTAGTCAAATGCATTCGATTGTCACACATGTTGACCCCAGAAACACAAACAAAGCTGTTTACTGCTTTTAATCAATGTTTTTGCGGTTTTAGCCTGTTTTCTCGTTTTAAGCCTGTTTTTGGAACAAAATAGGTATTAGTGTTGTCTAAACACTCCAAATTAAACCTGAACTCTTATAATTAGTCAAACGCATTAGATTGTTGCATATTTTGACCCTAGAAAGAGTAACATAGCTGTTTACTGCTTTAAATCAATGTTTTCTTGGGTTTAGCCTGTTTCGGGACAAAATGAGTATTATTGTTGTCTAAACACTCCAAATTCATCCCGATCTCTTACAATTAGTCAAATGCATTCGATTGTCACACATGTTGACCCCAGAAACACAAACAAAGCTGTTTACTGCTTTTAATCAATGTTTTCGCGGTTTTAGCCTGTTTGCTCGTTTTAAGCCTGTTCTGGTACAAAATAGATATAAGTGTTGTCTAAACACTCCAAATTAAACCCGAACTCTTATAATTAGTCAAACGCATTAGATTGTTGCATATTTTCACCCTAGAAAGAGTAACATAGCTGTTTACTGCTTTAAATCAATGTTTTCTCTGTTTTAGCCTGTTTTGGGACAAAATGGGTATAATTGTTGTCTAAACACTCCAAATTCCTTCCGAATTCTTACAAATAGTTAAATGCATTGGATTGTCACTCATTTTTACACTAGAAACACAACCAAATCTGTTTACTACTTCGAATTAATACTTACTCGGTTTTAGCCTGTTTTCTTGTTTTATGCCTGTTTTGGAACAAAATTGGTATAAGTGTTGTCTAAACACTCCAAATTAAACCCGAACTCTTATAATTAGTATAACGCATTAGATTGTTGCATATTTTCACCCTAGAAAGAGTAACATAACTGTTTACTGCTTTAAATCAATGTTTTCTCTGTTTTAGCCTGTTTTGGGACAAAGTGGGTATAATTGTTGTCTAAACACTCCAAATTCATCCTGAACTCCTACAATTAGTCAAATGCATTCGATTGTCACACATGTTGACCCCAGAAACACAAACAAAGCTGTTTACTGCTTTTAATCAATGCTTTCGCGGTTTTAGCCTGTTTTCTCATTTTAAGCCTATTTTGGAACAAAATAGGTATAAGTGTTGTCTAAACACTCCAAATTAAACCCGAACTCTTATAATTAGTCAAACGCATTAGATTGTTGCATATTTTCACCCTAGAAAGAGTAACATAACTGTTTACTGCTTTAAATCAATGTTTTCTCGGTTTTAGCCTGTTTTGGGACAAAATGGGTATAATTGTTGTCTAAACACTCTAAATGCCTCCCGAACTCTTACAAATAGTTAAATGCATAGGATTGTCACACATTTTGACACTAGAATTACAAACAAAGCTTTTTTCTGCTTTGAATTAATGTTTTCTTGATTTTAGCCTGTTTTCTCGTTTTAAGCCTATTTTGGAACAAAATAGGTATAAGTGTTGTCTAAACACTCCAAATTAAACCCGAACTCTTATAATTAGTCAAACGCATTAGATTGTTGCATATTTTCACCCTAGAAAGAGTAACATAACTGTTTACTGCTTTAAATCAATGTTTTCTCGGTTTTAGCCTGTTTTGGGACAAAATGGGTATAATTGTTGTCTAAACACTCTAAATGCCTCCCGAACTCTTACAAATAGTTAAATGCATAGGATTGTCACACATTTTGACACTAGAATTACAAACAAAGCTTTTTTCTGCTTTGAATTAATGTTTTCTTGATTTTAGCCTGTTTTCTCGTTTTAAGCCTATTTTGGAACAAAATAGGTATAAGTGTTGTCTAAACACTCCAAATTAAACCCGAACTCTTATAATTAGTCAAACGCATTAGATTGTTGCATATTTTCACCCTAGAAAGAGTAACATAACTGTTTACTGCTTTAAATCAATGTTTTCTCGGTTTTAGCCTGTTTTGGGACAAAATGGGTATAATTGTTGTCTAAACACTCCAAATTCCTTCCGAATTCTTACAAATAGTTAAATGCATTGGATTGTCACTCATTTTTACACTAGAAACACAAACAAATCTGTTTACTACTTCGAATTAATACTTACTCGGTTTTAGCCTGTTTTCTCGTTTTATGCCTGTTTTGCAACGAAATAGGTATAAGTGTTGTCTAAACACTCCAAATTCAACCCGAACTCTTATAATTAGTCAAATGCATTGGATTGTTACATATTTTGACCATAGAAAGAGTAACATAGCTGTTTACTGCTTTAAATCAATGTTTTCTTGGGTTTAGCCTGTTTTGGGACAAAATTGGTATAATTGTTGTCTAAACACTCCAACTTCATCCCGAGCTCTTACAATTAGTCAAATGCATTGGATTATTACATATTTTGACCCTAGGAACAGTAAACAAAGCTGTCTATTTCGTCGAATTAATGTTTTTTTGTTTTTACCCTGTTTTCTTGTTTTAAGCCTGTTTCGGGACAAAATGAGTATAATCGTTGTCTAAACACTCCAAATTCATCCCGAACTCTTACAATTAGTCAAATGCATTCGATTGTCACACATGTTGACCCCAGAAACACAAACAAAGCTGTTTACAGCTTTTAATCAATGTTTTTGCGGTTTTAGCCTGTTTTCTCGTTTTAAGCCTGTTTTTGGAACAAAATAGGTATTAGTGTTGTCTAAACACTCCAAATTAAACCTGAACTCTTATAATTAGTCAAACGCATTAGATTGTTGCATAATTTGACCCTAGAAAGAGTAACATAGCTGTTTACTGCTTTAAATCAATGTTTTCTTGGGTTTAGCCTGTTTCGGGACAAAATGAGTATTATTGTTGTCTAAACACTCCAAATTCATCCCGATCTCTTACAATTAGTCAAATGCATTCGATTGTCACACATGTTGACCCCAGAAACACAAACAAAGCTGTTTACTGCTTTTAATCAATGTTTTCGCGGTTTTAGCCTGTTTTCTCGTTTTAAGCCTGTTCTGGTACAAAATAGATATAAGTGTTGTCTAAACACTCCAAATTAAACCCGAACTCTTATAATTAGTCAAACGCATTAGATTGTTGCATATTTACACCCTAGAAAGAGTAACATACCTGTTTACTGCTTTAAATCAATGTTTTCTCAGTTTTAGCTTGTTTTGGGATAAAATGGGTATAATTGTTGTCTAAACACTCCAAATTCCTCCCGAACCTTTACAATTAGTTAAATGCATTGGATTGTCACACATTTTGACACTAGAAACACAAACAAAGCTTTTTCTGCTTTGAATTAATGTTTTCTTGATTTTAGCCGGTTTTCTCGTTTTAAGCCTATTTTGGAACAAAATAGGTATAAGTGTTGTCTAAACACTCCAAATTAAACCCGAACTCTTATAATTAGTATAACGCATTAGATTGTTACATATTTCCACCCTAGAAAGAGTAACATAGCTGTTTACTGCTATAAATCAATGTTTTCTTGGGTTTAGCCTGTTTTGGACAAAATGGGTATAATTGTTGTCTAAACACTCACAATTCATCCCAAACTCTTACAATTAGTCAAATGCATTCGATTGTCACACATGTTGACCCTAGAAACACATACAAAGCTGTTTACTGCTTTTAATCAATGTTTTCGCGGTTTTAGCCTGTTTTCTCGTTTTATGCCTGTTTTAGAACAAAATAGGTATAAGTGTTGTCTAAACAGTCCAAATTAAACCCGAACTCTTATAATTAGTCAAACGCATTAGATTGTTGCATATTTTCACCCTAGAAAGAGTAACATAGCTGTTTACTGCTTTAAATCAATGTTTTCTCAGTTTTAGCTTGTTTTGGGATAAAATGGGTATAATTGTTGTCTAAACACTCCAAATTCCTCCCGAACCTTTACAATTAGTTAAATGCATTGGATTGTCACACATTTTGACACTAGAAACACAAACAAAGCTTTTTTCTGCTTTGAATTAATGTTTTCTCGATTTTAGCCTGTTTTCTCGTTTTAAGCTATTTTCGAACAAAATAGGTATAAGTGTTGTCTAAACACTCCAAATTAAACCCGAACTCTTATAATTAGTCAAACGCATTAGATTGTTGCATATTTTCACCCTAGAAAGAGTAACATAACTGTTTACTGCTTTAAATCAATGTTTTCTCGGTTTTAGCCTGTTTTGGGACAAAATGGGTATAATTGTTGTGTAAACACTCCAAATTCCTCCCGAACTCTTACAAATAGTTAAATGCATTGGATTGTCACACATTTTGACACTAGAAACACAAACAAAGCTTTTAACTGCTTCGAATTAATGTTTACTCGGTTTTAGCCTGTTTTCTCGTTTTATGCCTGTTTTGCAACGAAATAGGTATAAGTGTTGTCTAAACACTCCAAATTCAACCCGAACTCTTATAATTAGTCAAATGCATTGGATTGTTACATATTTTGACCATAGAAAGAGTAACATAGCTGTTTACTGCTTTAAATCAATGTTTTCTCGGGTTTAGCCTGTTTTGGGACAAAATTGGTATAATTGTTGTCTAAACACTCCAACTTCATCCCAAGCTCTTACAATTAGTCAAATGCATTGGATTATTACATATTTTGACCCTAGGAACAGTAAACAAAGCTGTCTATTTCGTCGAATTAATGTTTTTTTGTTTTTACCCTGTTTTCTTGTTTTAAGCCTGTTTCGGGACAAAATGAGTATAATCGTTGTCTAAACACTCCAAATTCATCCCGAACTCTTACAATTAGTCAAATGCATTCGATTGTCACACATGTTGACCCCAGAAACACAAACAAAGCTGTTTACTGCTTTTAATCAATGTTTTTGCGGTTTTAGCCTGTTTTCTCGTTTTAAGCCTGTTTTTGGAACAAAATAGGTATTAGTGTTGTCTAAACACTCCAAATTAAACCTGAACTCTTATAATTAGTCAAACGCATTAGATTGTTGCATATTTTAACCCTAGAAAGAGTAACATAGCTGTTTACTGCTTTAAATCAATGTTTTCTTGGGTTTAGCCTGTTTCGGGACAAAATGAGTATTATTGTTGTCTAAACACTCCAAATTCATCCCGATCTCTTACAATTAGTCAAATGCATTCGATTGTCACACATGTTGACCCCAGAAACACAAACAAAGCTGTTTACTGCTTTTAATCAATGTTTTCGCGGTTTTAGCCTGTTTGCTCGTTTTAAGCCTGTTCTGGTACAAAATAGATATAAGTGTTGTCTAAACACTGCAAATTAAACCCGAACTCTTATAATTAGTCAAACGCATTAGATTGTTGCATATTTTCACCCTAGAAAGAGTAACATAGCTGTTTACTGCTTTAAATCAATGTTTTCTCTGTTTTAGCCTGTTTTGGGACAAAATGGGTATAATTGTTGTCTAAACACTCCAAATTCCTTCCGAATTCTTACAAATAGTTAAATGCATTGGATTGTCACTCATTTTTACACTAGAAACACAAACAAATCTGTTTACTACTTCGAATTAATACTTACTCGGTTTTAGCCTGTTTTCTCGTTTTATGCCTGTTTTGGAACAAAATTGGTATAAGTGTTGTCTAAACACTCCAAATTAAACCCGAACTCTTATAATTAGTATAACGCATTAGATTGTTGCATATTTTCACCCTAGAAAGAGTAACATAACTGTTTACTGCTTTAAATCAATGTTTTCTCTGTTTTAGCCTGTTTTGGGACAAAGTGGGTATAATTGTTGTCTAAACACTCCAAATTCATCCTGAACTCCTACAATTAGTCAAATGCATTCGATTGTCACACATGTTGACCCCAGAAACACAAACAAAGCTGTTTACTGCTTTTAATCAATGCTTTCGCGGTTTTAGCCTGTTTTCTCATTTTAAGCCTATTTTGGAACAAAATAGGTATAAGTGTTGTCTAAACACTCCAAATTAAACCCGAACTCTTATAATTAGTCAAACGCATTAGATTGTTGCATATTTTCACCCTAGAAAGAGTAACATAACTGTTTACTGCTTTAAATCAATGTTTTCTCGGTTTTAGCCTGTTTTGGGACAAAATGGGTATAATTGTTGTCTAAACACTCTAAATGCCTCCCGAACTCTTACAAATAGTTAAATGCATAGGATTGTCACACATTTTGACACTAGAATTACAAACAAAGCTTTTTTCTGCTTTGAATTAATGTTTTCTTGATTTTAGCCTGTTTTCTCGTTTTAAGCCTATTTTGGAACAAAATAGGTATAAGTGTTGTCTAAACACTCCAAATTAAACCCGAACTCTTATAATTAGTCAAACGCATTAGATTGTTGCATATTTTCACCCTAGAAAGAGTAACATAACTGTTTACTGCTTTAAATCAATGTTTTCTCGGTTTTAGCCTGTTTTGGGACAAAATGGGTATAATTGTTGTGTAAACACTCTAAATTCCTCCCGAACTCTTACAAATAGTTAAATGCATAGGATTGTCACACATTTTGACACTAGAAACACAAACAAAGCTTTTAACTGCTTCGAATTAATGTTTACTCGGTTTTAGCCTGTTTTCTCGTTTTATGCCTGTTTTGCAACGAAATAGGTATAAGTGTTGTCTAAACACTCCAAATTCAACCCGAACTCTTATAATTAGTCAAATGCATTGGATTGTTACATATTTTGACCATAGAAAGAGTAACATAGCTGTTTACTGCTTTAAATCAATGTTTTCTTGGGTTTAGCCTGTTTTGGGACAAAATTGGTATAATTGTTGTCTAAACACTCCAACTTCATCCCGAGCTCTTACAATTAGTCAAATGCATTGGATTATTACATATTTTGACCCTAGGAACAGTAAACAAAGCTGTCTATTTCGTCGAATTAATGTTTTTTTGTTTTTACCCTGTTTTCTTGTTTTAAGCCTGTTTCGGGACAAAATGAGTATAATCGTTGTCTAAACACTCCAAATTCATCCCGAACTCTTACAATTAGTCAAATGCATTCGATTGTCACACATGTTGACCCCAGAAACACAAACAAAGCTGTTTACTGCTTTTAATCAATGTTTTTGCGGTTTTAGCCTGTTTTCTCGTTTTAAGCCTGTTTTTGGAACAAAATAGGTATTAGTGTTGTCTAAACACTCCAAATTAAACCTGAACTCTTATAATTAGTCAAACGCATTAGATTGTTGCATAATTTGACCCTAGAAAGAGTAACATAGCTGTTTACTGCTTTAAATCAATGTTTTCTTGGGTTTAGCCTGTTTCGGGACAAAATGAGTATTATTGTTGTCTAAACACTCCAAATTCATCCCGATCTCTTACAATTAGTCAAATGCATTCGATTGTCACACATGTTGACCCCAGAAACACAAACAAAGCTGTTTACTGCTTTTAATCAATGTTTTCGCGGTTTTAGCCTGTTTGCTCGTTTTAAGCCTGTTCTGGTACAAAATAGATATAAGTGTTGTCTAAACACTCCAAATTAAACCCGAACTCTTATAATTAGTCAAACGCATTAGATTATTGCATATTTTCACCCTAGAAAGAGTAACATAGCTGTTTACTGCTTTAAATCAATGTTTTCTCTGTTTTAGCCTGTTTTGGGACAAAATGGGTATAATTGTTGTCTAAACACTCCAAATTCCTTCCGAATTCTTACAAATAGTTAAATGCATTGGATTGTCACTCATTTTTACACTAGAAACACAAACAAATCTGTTTACTACTTCGAATTAATACTTACTCGGTTTTAGCCTGTTTTCTCGTTTTATGCCTGTTTTGGAACAAAATTGGTATAAGTGTTGTCTAAACACTCCAAATTAAACCCGAACTCTTATAATTAGTATAACGCATTAGATTGTTGCATATTTTCACCCTAGAAAGAGTAACATAACTGTTTACTGCTTTAAATCAATGTTTTCTCTGTTTTAGCCTGTTTTGGGACAAAGTGGGTATAATTGTTGTCTAAACACTCCAAATTCATCCTGAACTCCTACAATTAGTCAAATGCATTCGATTGTCACACATGTTGACCCCAGAAACACAAACAAAGCTGTTTACTGCTTTTAATCAATGCTTTCGCGGTTTTAGCCTGTTTTCTCATTTTAAGCCTATTTTGGAACAAAATAGGTATAAGTGTTGTCTAAACACTCCAAATTAAACCCGAACTCTTATAATTAGTCAAACGCATTAGATTGTTGCATATTTTCACCCTAGAAAGAGTAACATAACTGTTTACTGCTTTAAATCAATGTTTTCTCGGTTTTAGCCTGTTTTGGGACAAAATGGGTATAATTGTTGTCTAAACACTCTAAATGCCTCCCGAACTCTTACAAATAGTTAAATGCATAGGATTGTCACACATTTTGACAATAGAATTACAAACAAAGCTTTTTTCTGCTTTGAATTAATGTTTTCTTGATTTTAGCCTGTTTTCTCGTTTTAAGCCTATTTTGGAACAAAATAGGTATAAGTGTTGTCTAAACACTCCAAATTAAACCCGAACTCTTATAATTAGTCAAACGCATTAGATTGTTGCATATTTTCACCCTAGAAAGAGTAACATAACTGTTTACTGCTTTAAATCAATGTTTTCTCGGTTTTAGCCTGTTTTGGGACAAAATGGGTATAATTGTTGTGTAAACACTCTAAATTCCTCCCGAACTCTTACAAATAGTTAAATGCATAGGATTGTCACACATTTTGACACTAGAAACACAAACAAAGCTTTTAACTACTTCGAATTAATGTTTACTCGGTTTTAGCCTGTTTTCTCGTTTTATGCCTGTTTTGCAACGAAATAGGTATAAGTGTTGTCTAAACACTCCAAATTCAACCCGAACTCTTATAATTAGTCAAATGCATTGGATTGTTACATATTTTGACCATAGAAAGAGTAACATAGCTGTTTACTGCTTTAAATCAATGTTTTCTTGGGTTTAGCCTGTTTTGGGACAAAATTGGTATAATTGTTGTCTAAACACTCCAACTTCATCCCGAGCTCTTACAATTAGTCAAATGCATTGGATTATTACATATTTTGACCCTAGGAACAGTAAACAAAGCTGTCTATTTCGTTGAATTAATGTTTTCTTGTTTTTAGCCTGTTTTCTTGTTTTAAGCCTGTTCCGGGACAAAATGGGTATAATTGTTGTCTAAACACTCCAAATTCATCCCGAACTCTTACAATTAGTCAAATGCATTCGATTGTCACACATGTTGACCCCAGAAACACAAACAAAGCTGTTTACTGATTTTAATCAATGTTTTTGCGGTTTTAGCTTGTTTACTCGTTTTAAGCCTGTTTTTGGAACAAAATAGGTATTAGTTTTGTCTAAACACTCCAAATTAAACCTGAACTCTTATAATTAGTCAAACGCATTAGATTGTTGCATATTTTCACCCTAGAAAGAGTAAAATAGCTGTTTACTGCTTTAAATCAATGTTTTCTTGGGTTTAGCCTGTTTCGGGACAAAATGAGTATTATTGTTGTCTAAACACTCCAAATTCATCCCGATCTCTTACAATTAGTCAAATGCATTCGATTGTCACACATGTTGACCCCAGAAACACAAACAAAGCTGTTTACTGCTTTTAATCAATGTTTTCGCGGTTTTAGCCTGTTTTCTCGTTTTAAGCCTGTTCTGGTACAAAATAGATATAAGTGTTGTCTAAACACTCCAAATTAAACCCGAACTCTTATAATTAGTCAAACGCATTAGATTGTTGCATATTTACACCCTAGAAAGAGTAACATACCTGTTTACTGCTTTAAATCAATGTTTTCTCAGTTTTAGCTTGTTTTGGGATAAAATGGGTATAATTGTTGTCTAAACACTCCAAATTCCTCCCGAACCTTTACAATTAGTTAAATGCATTGGATTGTCACACATTTTGACACTAGAAACACAAACAAAGCTTTTTTCTGCTTTGAATTAATGTTTTCTCGATTTTAGCCGGTTTTCTCGTTTTAAGCCTATTTTGGAACAAAATAGGTATAAGTGTTGTCTAAACACTCCAAATTAAACCCGAACTCTTATAATTAGTATAACGCATTAGATTGTTACATATTTCCACCCTAGAAAGAGTAACATAGCTGTTTACTGCTATAAATCAATGTTTTCTTGGGTTTAGCCTGTTTTGGACAAAATGGGTATAATTGTTGTCTAAACACTCACAATTCATCCCAAACTCTTACAATTAGTCAAATGCATTCGATTGTCACACATGTTGACCCCAGAAACACATACAAAGCTGTTTACTGCTTTTAATCAATGTTTTCGCGGTTTTAGCCTGTTTTCTCGTTTTATGCCTGTTTTAGAACAAAATAGGTATAAGTGTTGTCTAAACAGTCCAAATTAAACCCGAACTCTTATAATTAGTCAAACGCATTAGATTGTTGCATATTTTCACCCTAGAAAGAGTAACATAGCTGTTTACTGCTTTAAATCAATGTTTTCTCAGTTTTAGCTTGTTTTGGGATAAAATGGGTATAATTGTTGTCTAAACACTCCAAATTCCTCCCGAACCTTTACAATTAGTTAAATGCATTGGATTGTCACACATTTTGACACTAGAAACACAAACAAAGCTTTTTTCTGCTTTGAATTAATGTTTTCTCGATTTTAGCCTGTTTTCTCGTTTTAAGCCTATTTTGGAACAAAATAGGTATAAGTGTTGTCTAAACACTCCAAATTAAACCCGAACTCTTATAATTAGTCAAACGCATTAGATTGTTGCATATTTTCACCCTAGAAAGAGTAACATAACTGTTTACTGCTTTAAATCAATGTTTTCTCGGTTTTAGCCTGTTTTGGGACAAAATGGGTATAATTGTTGTGTAAACACTCCAAATTCCTCCCGAACTCTTACAAATAGTTAAATGCATTGGATTGTCACACATTTTGACACTAGAAACACAAACAAAGCTTTTAACTGCTTCGAATTAATGTTTACTCGGTTTTAGCCTGTTTTCTCATTTTATGCCTGTTTTGGAACGAAATAGGTATAAGTGTTGTCTAAACACTCCAATTTCAACCCGAACTCTTTGGATTGTTACATATTTTGACCATAGAAAGAGTAACATAGCTGTTTACTGCTTTAAATCAATATTTTCTCGGGTTTAGCCTGTTTCGGGACAAAATGAGTATAATTGTTGTCTAAACACTCCGAATTCATCCCGAGCTCTTACAGTTAGTCAAATGCATTGGATTATTACATATTTTGACCCTAGGAACAGTAAACAAAGCTGTCTATTTCTTCGAATTAATGTTTTCTTGTTTTTAGCCTGTTTTCTTGTTTTTAGCCTGTTTCGGGACAAAATGAGTATAATTGTTGTCTAAACACTCCAAATTCATCCCGAACTCTTACAATTAGTCAAATGCATTGGATTGTCACACATGTTGACCCCAGAAACACAAACAAAGATGTTTACTGCTTTTAATCAATGTTTTCGCGGTTTTAGCCTGTTTTCTCGTTTTAAGCCTGTTTTGGAACAAAATAGGTATAAGTGTTGTCTAAACACTCCAAATTAAACCCGAACTCTTATAATTATTCAAAAGCATTAGATTGTTACATATTTTCACCCTAGAAAGAGTGACATAGCTGTTTACTGCTATATATCAATGTTTTCTTGGGTTTAGCCTGTTTTGGGACAAAATGGGTATAATTGTTGTCTAAACACTCACAATTCATCCCGAACTCTTACAATTAGTCAAATGCATTCGATTGTCACACATGTTGACCCCAGAAACACATACAAAGCTGTTTACTGCTTTTAATCAATGTTTTCGCGGTTTTAGCCTGTTTTCTCGTTTTATGCCTGTTTTGGAACAAAATAGGTATAAGTGTTGTCTAAACACTCCAAATTAAACCCGAACTCTTATAATTAGTCAAACGCATTAGATTGTTGCATATTTACACCCTAGAAAGAGTAACATACCTGTTTACTGCTTTAAATCAATGTTTTCTCAGTTTTAGCTTGTTTTGGGATAAAATGGGTATAATTGTTGTCTAAACACTCCAAATTCCTCCCGAACCTTTACAATTAGTTAAATGCATTGGATTGTCACACATTTTGACACTAGAAACACAAACAAAGCTTTTTTCTGCTTTGAATTAATGTTTTCTCGATTTTAGCCGGTTTTCTCGTTTTAAGCCTATTTTGGAACAAAATAGGTATAAGTGTTGTCTAAACACTCCAAATTAAACCCGAACTCTTATAATTAGTATAACGCATTAGATTGTTACATATTTCCACCCTAGAAAGAGTAACATAGCTGTTTACTGCTATAAATCAATGTTTTCTTGGGTTTAGCCTGTTTTGGACAAAATGGGTATAATTGTTGTCTAAACACTCACAATTCATCCCAAACTCTTACAATTAGTCAAATGCATTCGATTGTCACACATGTTGACCCCAGAAACACATACAAAGCTGTTTACTGCTTTTAATCAATGTTTTCGCGGTTTTAGCCTGTTTTCTCGTTTTATGCCTGTTTTAGAACAAAATAGGTATAAGTGTTGTCTAAACAGTCCAAATTAAACCCGAACTCTTATAATTAGTCAAACGCATTAGATTGTTGCATATTTTCACCCTAGAAAGAGTAACATAGCTGTTTACTGCTTTAAATCAATGTTTTCTCAGTTTTAGCTTGTTTTGGGATAAAATGGGTATAATTGTTGTCTAAACACTCCAAATTCCTCCCGAACCTTTACAATTAGTTAAATGCATTGGATTGTCACACATTTTGACACTAGAAACACAAACAAAGCTTTTTTCTGCTTTGAATTAATGTTTTCTCGATTTTAGCCTGTTTTCTCGTTTTAAGCCTATTTTGGAACAAAATAGGTATAAGTGTTGTCTAAACACTCCAAATTAAACCCGAACTCTTATAATTAGTCAAACGCATTAGATTGTTGCATATTTTCACCCTAGAAAGAGTAACATAACTGTTTACTGCTTTAAATCAATGTTTTCTCGGTTTTAGCCTGTTTTGGGACAAAATGGGTATAATTGTTGTGTAAACACTCCAAATTCCTCCCGAACTCTTACAAATAGTTAAATGCATTGGATTGTCACACATTTTGACACTAGAAACACAAACAAAGCTTTTAACTGCTTCGAATTAATGTTTACTCGGTTTTAGCCTGTTTTCTCATTTTATGCCTGTTTTGGAACGAAATAGGTATAAGTGTTGTCTAAACACTCCAATTTCAACCCGAACTCTTTGGATTGTTACATATTTTGACCATAGAAAGAGTAACATAGCTGTTTACTGCTTTAAATCAATATTTTCTCGGGTTTAGCCTGTTTCGGGACAAAATGAGTATAATTGTTGTCTAAACACTCCGAATTCATCCCGAGCTCTTACAGTTAGTCAAATGCATTGGATTATTACATATTTTGACCCTAGGAACAGTAAACAAAGCTGTCTATTTCTTCGAATTAATGTTTTCTTGTTTTTAGCCTGTTTTCTTGTTTTTAGCCTGTTTCGGGACAAAATGAGTATAATTGTTGTCTAAACACTCCAAATTCATCCCGAACTCTTACAATTAGTCAAATGCATTGGATTGTCACACATGTTGACCCCAGAAACACAAACAAAGATGTTTACTGCTTTTAATCAATGTTTTCGCGGTTTTAGCCTGTTTTCTCGTTTTAAGCCTGTTTTGGAACAAAATAGGTATAAGTGTTGTCTAAACACTCCAAATTAAACCCGAACTCTTATAATTATTCAAAAGCATTAGATTGTTACATATTTTCACCCTAGAAAGAGTGACATAGCTGTTTACTGCTATATATCAATGTTTTCTTGGGTTTAGCCTGTTTTGGGACAAAATGGGTATAATTGTTGTCTAAACACTCACAATTCATCCCGAACTCTTACAATTAGTCAAATGCATTCGATTGTCACACATGTTGACCCCAGAAACACATACAAAGCTGTTTACTGCTTTTAATCAATGTTTTCGCGGTTTTAGCCTGTTTTCTCGTTTTATGCCTGTTTTGGAACAAAATAGGTATAAGTGTTGTCTAAACACTCCAAATTAAACCCGAACTCTTATAATTAGTGAAACGCATTAGATTGTTGCATATTTACACCCTAGAAAGAGTAACATAGCTGTTTACTGCTTTAAATCAATGTTTTCTCAGTTTTAGCTTGTTTTGGGATAAAATGGGTATAATTGTTGTCTAAACACTCCAAATTCCTCCCGAACCTTTACAATTAGTTAAATGCATTGGATTGTCACACATTTTGACACTAGAAACACAAACAAAGCTTTTTTCTGCTTTGAATTAATGTTTTCTCGATTTTAGCCGGTTTTCTCGTTTTAAGCCTATTTTGGAACAAAATAGGTATAAGTGTTGTCTAAACACTCCAAATTAAACCCGAACTCTTATAATTAGTCAAACGCATTAGATTGTTGCATATTTTCACCCTAGAAAGAGTAACATAACTGTTTACTGCTTTAAATCAATGTTTTCTCGGTTTTAGCCTGTTTTGGGACAAAATGGGTATAATTGTTGTGTAAACACTCCAAATTCCTCCCGAACTCTTACAAATAGTTAAATGCATTGGATTGTCACACATTTTGACACTAGAAACACAAACAAAGCTTTTAACTGCTTCGAATTAATGTTTACTCGGTTTTAGCCTGTTTTCTCATTTTATGCCTGTTTTGGAACGAAATAGGTATAAGTGTTGTCTAAACACTCCAATTTCAACCCGAACTCTTATAATTAGTCAAATGCATTGGACTGTTACATATTTTGACCATAGAAAGAGTAACATAGCTGTTTACTGCTTTAAATCAATATTTTCTCGGGTTTAGCCTGTTTCGGGACAAAATGAGTATAATTGTTGTCTAAACACTCCGAATTCATCCCGAGCTCTTACAGTTAGTCAAATGCATTGGATTATTACATATTTTGACCCTAGGAACAGTAAAAAAAGCTGTCTATTTCTTCGAATTAATGTTTTCTTGTTTTTAGCCTGTTTTCTTGTTTTAAGCCTGTTTCGGGACAAAATGAGTATAATTGTTGTCTAAACACTCCAAATTCATCCCGAACTCGTACAATTAGTCAAATGCATTGGATTGTCACACATGTTGACCCCAGAAACACAAACAAAGATGTTTACTGCTTTTAATCAATGTTTTCGCGGTTTTAGCCTGTTTTCTCGTTTTAAGCCTGTTTTGGAACAAAATAGGTATAAGTGTTGTCTAAACACTCCAAATTAAACCCGAACTCTTATAATTATTCAAAAGCATTAGATTGTTACATATTTTCACCCTAGAAAGAGTGACATAGCTGTTTACTGCTATATATCAATGTTTTCTTGGGTTTAGCCTGTTTTGGGACAAAATGGGTATAATTGTTGTCTAAACACTCACAATTCATCCCGAACTCTTACAATTAGTCAAATGCATTCGATTGTCACACAAGTTGACCCCAGAAACACATACAAAGCTGTTTACTGCTTTTAATCAATGTTTTCGCGGTTTTAGCCTGTTTTCTCGTTTTATGCCTGTTTTGGAACAAAATAGGTATAAGTGTTGTCTAAACACTCCAAATTAAACCCGAACTCTTATAATTAGTCAAACGCATTAGATTGTTGCATATTTACACCCTAGAAAGAGTAACATACCTGTTTACTGCTTTAAATCAATGTTTTCTCAGTTTTAGCTTGTTTTGGGATAAAATGGGTATAATTGTTGTCTAAACACTCCAAATTCCTCCCGAACCTTTACAATTAGTTAAATGCATTGGATTGTCACACATTTTGACACTAGAAACACAAACAAAGCTTTTTTCTGCTTTGAATTAATGTTTTCTCGATTTTAGCCGGTTTTCTCGTTTTAAGCCTATTTTGGAACAAAATAGGTATAAGTGTTGTCTAAACACTCCAAATTAAACCCGAACTATTATAATTAGTCAAACGCATTAGATTGTTGCATATTTTCACCCTAGAAAGAGTAACATAACTGTTTACTGCTTTAAATCAATGTTTTCTCGGTTTTAGCCTGTTTTGGGACAAAATGGGTATAATTGTTGTGTAAACACTCTAAATTCCTCCCGAACTCTTACAAATAGTTAAACGCATTGGATTGTCACACATTTCGACACTAGATACACAAACAAAGCTTTTAACTGCTTCGAATTAATGTTTACTCGGTTTTAGCCTGTTTTCTCATTTTATTATGAAACCGCACACACACCTTGTCCGTACATCCGTCCGTACAACCATCACCATTGGGCCGTCCGTACAGCTAAAGGCCTACCAAGCTCAACCCATGAGGATCACGAGCCCATTCCATGTTCACCAGCCTCCAACGGTCACAAGAGCTTCTCGATCCTTCCCCTCATAGCCGTTAGTGTAGAGTGCGCAAGTGGGAAGGATCACATGTCTTCTTAAGGACATGTCGCTATCTTTATATGTAAATGTGCCTAGGATCATCTTAGTATATTCTTTTGTATATGTCTATAAGTAGATTGTAATTATGTTCTAAATGAGGTAAGAAGAGATAATATCTCTTTCTCCACAATACTCTCTCTATACTCTCTTACTATACTCTCAACGATTCTCACTCTCTTGTTATTCAAATCTTCTCACTAAACTCATAATCGATCCTATTAATTCTTTCATGGTATCAGAGCCAGGTTGCTCGTCATTCTAAAGTTTTTGATCATCACTTACTTCCGCTTCCCCTTCTCTCTCATTTTCTGTTTTTTGACTTGAAAGTCATTTTCTTTAACCGTTGGATAATAGCTTTACCTAACGGTCTCTTCATCATGGAAAGTGTCAAAACCATGGTTGTTCCGGTGACTCTCAAGGGAGAGAACTATCTGCTGTGGGCGAGGACCACGAAAACTGCCCTTTGTGGCCGAGGCCTTTGGTCTCACGTTGAGAAGAGCGAAGCTCCGAGTGGCGAGGCCACCAAGGACGGCAAGGAACTTGCCGGAGATGAAAAGAACAAATGGTTCCAAGAAGACCAAGGGGTCTTAGCCATCATTCAAAACTCTCTAGATGCCCCCATTCTTGAAGCCTACTCCTACTGCGAGACGGCGAAGGACTTGTGGGACACCCTCAAGAACGTTTTTGGTAATATTACCAATGTCAATCGTATCTTCGAGATTAAAAGGGCCATCAATAACCTCAACCAAGAGGATATGGAGTTTACAAAGCATTTTGGGAAGTTTAGGTCCCTCTGGGCTGAACTAGAAATGCTGCGACCGGCGACAATTGATCCGGCCATACTGAACGAGAGGCGTGAACAAGACAAAGTGTTTGGGCTGCTCTTGACCCTAAACCCCTCCTACAATGATCTCATCAAACACATCTTGCGGTCAGATAAACTCCCAAGCCTTGATGATGTTTGTAACCAAATTCAAAAGGAGCATGGCTCCATGGGATTGTTCGGCAGCAAGGGAGAGCTGGTGACCGCTAACAAAGCTGAGATGGCATCAGCAAACAAAGGCTACTACCGACCGGAGGACAAGAACAACCCGCCGGTTTGTGAGCACTGTAAGAAACTTGGCCACTTCAAGAGCCGCTGCTGGATCCTACATCCGCATCTAGCACCACCACCGGGAACAATCCGAGGTGGACGACCAAACCGCGGAGGACAACCGAGAGCTCACCAAGCAACTGCCGTGGGGGAGCCATTGATCTCTGAGCAGCCTCAACAAGTGACCGGTGGAACTGCTCTTGCTGCAGCATCGTCCGAGCTGGTAAGGCGGTCCGACCTTGATGCGCTCATCAAAGCCCTCAAGGAGGCCACCGGTAAGGCGTCTCTTACTTCAAACAAAACTAAGTCTCTTATTGTTGATTCTGGTGCATCTCATCACATGATTAGTGATTCTAGGTTAATGAGTGATATTAAGCCTGCTAATGGTAATGTTGTGATAGCTAATGGTGAGAAAGTTCCAATTAAAGGCATAGGGAATTTAAAGTTATTTAACAAAGAAACTAAAGCTTTCTATATGCCAAATTTCACATCTAATTTGCTATCAGTTAAGAGGGCCACCACTGATTTAAATTGTTATGCAATATTTGGTCCTAACAAGGTTCATTTTCAGGATATTGAGACAAGTAAAGTTCTTGGTCAAGGAGGTTCCAAGGATGATCTATATGTGCTTGAGGACTTGAATCTATCTTCTTCTACTGCATCTTGTTTTAATTCGGTTATTATTAAACCTAGTGATTCTATTTTACATGCTAGGCTAGGACATCCTCATACTAGAGCTTTATCATTAATGTTTCCTAATATTTCTTTTAAAAATGATGAGTGTGAGGCATGTATTCTTGGTAAACATTGCAAGGCTGTTTTTCCTAAATCTATGACTATTTATGAAAATTGTTTTGATTTAATCCATTCAGATGTTTGGACTTCCCCTTGCTTGTCTAGAGAAAATCAAAAATATTTTGTGACTTTTATTGATGAAAAATCAAAATATACTTGGCTGACCTTGCTTCCTTCTAAAGATAGAGTTCTTGAAGCCTTCACTAATTTTCAAAAATATGTGACTAACCATTATAATGCAAAGATTAAAATTTTGAGATCAGATAATGGAGGAGAGTATACAAGCCATGCCTTCAAACAATACCTAGCAAACCATGGGATTATTCATCAAACAAGCTGTCCATATACACCCCAACAAAATGGTGTTGCTGAAAGGAAGAATAGGCACCTCATGGAAGTGGCAAGATCCATGATGTTTCACACCAATGTTCCAAAGAAGTTTTGGGGAGATGCTGTTCTTGCGGCTTGCTACCTCATTAACCGGACACCAACCAAAGTTCTTCAAGACAGTTCACCGTTTGAGGTAATAAACAAGGTAAAACCCTCATTTGATCATTTAAGAGTATTTGGCTGCGTGTGTTATGTGTTGAAGCCAGGAGAACTGCGCGACAAGCTTGATGCTAAGAGTGTTAAGAGCATGTTCCTTGGGTACTCGACGACTCAAAAAGGCTACAAGTGCTACGAGCCGAACATGAAGCGCGTTTTTGTCTCTCGTGATGTTAAGTTCGTGGAGTCTAAAGGCTTCTATGAGGAAAAGAACTGGGAGAGCCTTCGAGACTTGTCCACCTCACCATCTGACCGAGCTAACAACCTTCGCATCCTTCTCGAGAGACTCGGTGTTGACAATGCCCCCGCGTCAACACCTGCACCCCCAGTCAATGCACCGGCCACTTCACCGCCGGAGTCTCTAGACAATGATCCCTCGGCTGCACTTGATGAACACTCGGCTGAACTTGATGAACAATCCGATGATGAAAATGGTTTAAATTCAGTTCCGGTGGACAATGCTTCCGGTGATGAGGATTATGTGCCCACTGAGAAAGACAATGACGATGAGGCCACACCACAGGAAGTTATCCCACTTCGCCGCAGTGAACGCCTCAAGTTTCCCCCCTCCAATTGGCGAAACACTCGGGTCTACTACAACAACGTTGCTGTAGCTCATCCGATTCAAGCGGTATGCACCTTGGCTCATTTTCCTCCACACCATCAAGTGTTTCTTGGCAAGATTGATGCTCATTGGATTCCCAAAGACTATGAAGAAGCCAAGAATCATAAGGAATGGTGTGATGCTGTCAATGCCGAGAAGAATGCAATGGAGGCCAATCATACATGGGACGAGGCTGACTTACCCAAAGGCAAGAAGGCTGTGACATCCAGGTGGATCTTTACCATTAAATATAAGAGTGATGGGGAGATCGAACGCTACAAAGCCAGACTCGTTGCAAGGGGGTTCACTCAAACGTATGGGGAGGACTACCAAGATACGTTTGCACCGGTGGCCAAACTTCACACGGTTCGAGTTGTTCTCTCTCTTGCAACCAACCTTGACTGGGACTTATGGCAAATGGATGTTAAGAACGCCTTCTTACAAGGAGAGCTCGAGGATGAAGTTTATATGAGGCCACCTCCGGGTTTAGAAGACATCATTGGTCCCGGGAAAGTATTAAAACTGAACAAGGCGATTTATGGACTCAAACAGTCCCCTAGGGCTTGGTATCACAAGTTAAGCACCACACTCCTTGAGAAAGGCTTCCGCAAATCAGAGGCTGACCACACTCTATTCACCTTACCAAGTGAAAAAGGTATTATAGTCATTCTAGTTTATGTTGATGATATCATCATAACTGGAAGTGACAAGGTAGGCATTCAAGAGACTAAGGCTTACCTTAAGTCAGTTTTTGATATCAAAGACCTAGGAGAACTTAAATATTTTCTTGGTATAGAAGTATATAGGACTAATGAAGGATTGTTTTTATCACAAAGAAAATATGCTCTTGATTTATTGAGTGAAGCAGGGAAGCTAGGTTCAAAAGCTGTATCTACACCCCTTGATGAAAACTATAAGGCCGGAGGAAAGGGGGAGTTTGATGCAGCTCCATTTCAAGACGTCAAGCGATACCGGCGGCTAGTAGGTAAGCTTATATACCTTACTATCACTAGACCTGATATTTGCTTTGCTGTTAATCAGGTGAGCCAACACATGCAAAGTCCTACCGTGCATCATTGGGGTATGGTGAACCGCATCCTCAAATATCTCAAGGGCTCGCCGGGGCAAGGCATATGGATGGGTCGAAATGAAAGCACGGAGCTAATAGGGTATTGTGATGCGGATTACGCCGGAGACCGTGGAGACCGTCGCTCCACTACAGGCTATTGCACGTTCCTAGGAGGCAACTTGATCACATGGAAGAGCAAGAAACAAAAGGTGGTATCCCTATCAAGTGCTGAATCGGAGTATAGAGCCATGAGAAAGTTAACAACCGAGTTGATGTGGCTCAAGGCACTCATCAAGGACCTTGGAATCGAGTCACCTAAGCCTATTACTATGCATTGCGACAATGAGGCAGCTATTCACATCGCAACAAACTCGGTGTTCCATGAGAGAACCAAGCACATTGAAGTCGACTGCCACAAAGTCCGAGAGCAAATTAAACTTGGAGTTGTTCTACCATGTCACACCGAGAGCTCTGAACAATTGGCTGACGTTTTCACCAAGGCGGCCAGTCCACAAGTGTGTGAGTACATTCACTCCAAACTTGGCCTCAAAGATCTTACTCGGCCATGATTGTCTTCACATGATGCCCACACTCTTTTTCCCTTAAGTATAGTTTTTCCCAAGTGGTTTTCTATACTAAGGTTTTTAATGAGGTGGGTGTGCATGAGTCCAAGCTTGATCAATGCTCATGATCAAGCTTGAGGGGGAGTATGAAACCGCACACACACCTTGTCCGTACATCCGTCCGTACAACCATCACCATTGGGCCGTCCGTACAGCTAAAGGCCTACCAAGCTCAACCCATGAGGATCACGAGCCCATTCCATGTTCACCAGCCTCCAACGGTCACAAGAGCTTCTCGATCCTTCCCCTCATAGCCGTTAGTGTAGAGTGCGCAAGTGGGAAGGATCACATGTCTTCTTAAGGACATGTCGCTATCTTTATATGTAAATGTGCCTAGGATCATCTTAGTATATTCTTTTGTATATGTCTATAAGTAGATTGTAATTATGTTCTAAATGAGGTAAGAAGAGATAATATCTCTTTCTCCACAATACTCTCTCTATACTCTCTTACTATACTCTCAACGATTCTCACTCTCTTGTTATTCAAATCTTCTCACTAAACTCATAATCGATCCTATTAATTCTTTCATTTATGCCTGTTTTGGAACGAAATAGGTATAAGTGTTGTCTAAACACTCCAATTTCAACCCGAACTCTTATAATTAGTCAAATGCATTGGATTGTTACATATTTTGACCATAGAAAGAGTAACATAGCTGTTTACTGCTTTAAATCAATATTTTCTCGGGTTTAGCCTGTTTCGGGACAAAATGAGTATAATTGTTGTCTAAACACTCCAAATTCATCTCGAACTCTTACAATTAGTCAAATGCATTCGATTGTCACACATGTTGACCCCAGAAACACAAACAAAGCTGTTTACTGCTTTTAATCAATGTTTTTGCAGTTTTAGCCTGTTTTCTCGTTTTAAGCCTGTTTTTGGAACAAAATAGGTATTAGTGTTGTCTAAACACTAAAAATTAAACCCGAACTCTTATAATTATTCAAAAGCATTAGATTGTTACATATTTTCACCCTAGAAAGAGTGACATAGCTGTTTACTGCTATAAATCAATGTTTTCTTGGGTTTAGCCTGTTTTGGGACAAAATGGGTATAATTGTTGTCTAAACACTCACAATTCATCCCGAACTCTTACAATTAGTCAAATGCATTCGATTGTCACACATGTTGACACCAGAAACACATCCAAAGCTGTTTACTGCTTCGAATTAATGTTTTCTCGGTTTCAGCTTGTTTTCTCGTTTTAAGCCTATTTTGGAACAAAATAGGTATAAGTGTTGTCTAAACACTCCAAATTAAACCCGAACTCTTATAATTAGTCAAACGCATTAGATTGTTGCATATTTACACAGTAGAAAGAGTAACATACCTGTTTACTGCTTTAAATCAATGTTTTCTCAGTTTTAGCTTGTTTTGGGATAAAATGGGTATAATTGTTGTCTAAACACTCCAAATTCCTCCCGAACCTTTACAATTAGTTAAATGCATTGGATTGTCACACATTTTGACACTAGAAACACAAACAAAGCTTTTTTCTGCTTTGAATTAATGTTTTCTCGATTTTAGCCGGTTTTCTCGTGTTAAGCCTATTTTGGAACAAAATAGGTATAAGTGTTGTCTAAACACTCCAAATTAAACCCGAACTCTTATAATTAGTCAAACGCATTAGATTGTTGCATATTTTCACCCTAGAAAGAGTAACATAACTGTTTACTGCTTTAAATCAATGTTTTCTCGGTTTTAGCCTGTTTTGGGACAAAATGGGTATAATTGTTGTGTAAACACTCCAAATTCCTCCCGAACTCTTACAAATAGTTAAACGCATTGGATTGTCACACATTTCGACACTAGATACACAAACAAAGCTTTTAACTGCTTCGAATTAATGTTTACTCGGTTTTAGCCTGTTTTCTCATTTTATGCCTGTTTTGGAACGAAATAGGTATAAGTGTTGTCTAAACACTCCAAATTAAACCCGAACTCTTATAATTAGTATAACGCATTAGATTGTTACATATTTCCACCCTAGAAAGAGTAACATAGCTGTTTACTGCTATAAATCAATGTTTTCTTGGGTTTAGCCTGTTTTGGACAAAATGGGTATAATTGTTGTCTAAACACTCACAATTCATCCCAAACTCTTACAATTAGTCAAATGCATTCGATTGTCACACATGTTGACCCCAGAAACACATACAAAGCTGTTTACTGCTTTTAATCAATGTTTTCGCGGTTTTAGCCTGTTTTCTCGTTTTATGCCTGTTTTAGAACAAAATAGGTATAAGTGTTGTCTAAACAGTCCAAATTAAACCCGAACTCTTATAATTAGTCAAACGCATTAGATTGTTGCATATTTTCACCCTAGAAAGAGTAACATAGCTGTTTACTGCTTTAAATCAATGTTTTCTCAGTTTTAGCTTGTTTTGGGATAAAATGGGTATAATAGTTGTCTAAACACTCCAAATTCCTCCCGAACCTTTACAATTAGTTAAATGCATTGGATTGTCACACATTTTGACACTAGAAACACAAACAAAGCTTTTTTCTGCTTTGAATTAATGTTTTCTCGATTTTAGCCTGTTTTCTCGTTTTAAGCCTATTTTGGAACAAAATAGGTATAAGTGTTGTCTAAACACTCCAAATTAAACCCGAACTCTTATAATTAGTCAAACGCATTAGATTGTTGCATATTTTCACCCTAGAAAGAGTAACATAACTGTTTACTGCTTTAAATCAATGTTTTCTCGGTTTTAGCCTGTTTTGGGACAAAATGGGTATAATTGTTGTGTAAACACTCCAAATTCCTCCCGAACTCTTACAAATAGTTAAATGCATTGGATTGTCACACATTTTGACACTAGAAACACAAACAAAGCTTTTAACTGCTTCGAATTAATGTTTACTCGGTTTTAGCCTGTTTTCTCATTTTATGCCTGTTTTGGAACGAAATAGGTATAAGTGTTGTCTAAACACTCCAATTTCAACCCGAACTCTTATAATTAGTCAAATGCATTGGATTGTTACATATTTTGACCATAGAAAGAGTAACATAGCTGTTTACTGCTTTAAATCAATATTTTCTCGGGTTTAGCCTGTTTTGGGACAAAATGAGTATAATTGTTGTCTAAACACTCCGAATTCATCCCGAGCTCTTACAGTTAGTCAAATGCATTGGATTATTACATATTTTTGTTGGGATTTATGAGACAAAGCTCACAAGAGAGGGTAGACAAACACTTGGTGAATGAATCCCCCTTTACCCACAACAAACTAACTCATTCTCAAGGGGGAGGAGAGAACATCAACTTGTGATGAACTCCCCATAAACAAGCTAGATAGAACCCAAATACTAGAGAGTAAGCGGATCCTAACTAGGAGAAGCACTAGTTTGAGACTTATCCTTGTTCTAGTATCACAACACTTAGAGTTTGTGTACTTAGGAGAAGGAGGATTAAGAATCAGTAATCTAGGCTAAGTAAAGCAGTAAATAAGAAGACTTTAGGTGAGATTTGGGAAGAGAATAGGCTGCCTTAAGGGCAGCCTCTAACCGATTCCCTAAACTATCTACATTGAAGCTAAGAACAAGAACACAAGGTAAAAGAGGGGAAATCGGATTCTCTTCTTATTGAATAATATTGTGATGTATTACATATGAGAGAATTACAGCTTAATATAGAGAAAACAAAGGCATAGAGCCGTTAGGCACACAAGGGATTCAAAGGAGAGATGAAAGGGACAGCTCCTTGTCTTTGGTTGACTCGCTATGCTTCCCAACCAAAGCCACACGTGATTTCCTTCCCTTCCATGCCTTGTGACCGTTAGATCTCCTTCCCTTATGGCCATTGGATCCTTCTTCCCTTCCTTGTGAGATATTTCCTTCTTCTTGGGCTTCTTCTTCTTATAAGGCCTTTGTTCTTCTTATATTGCACTTATGGCCTTGCTGACCACTCTCCTTGCTCTCACGGCCCACATGGCCTTATTGGCCACTCTTATTGTGCTCACGGCCTTACTGGCCGCTCCCACACCACTCATGGCCTTACCGGCCACACTTCTTGTACTAGCAGCCTTACCGGCCACTCTCTTCTTCCTTGTGCAGCTCGGCCTCACCGGCCTCACTCTCTCTTCTCCTTCATATATACTAATAGTACGGACGGGCCTGTACGGACGGGCCTGTACGGACGGGCCTGTACGGACGGGCCTGTACGGACGGGCCTGCTCTTCAATGTGTTCACGGCCTAACTGGCCGCTCTCCGGACATGGGTCCGTTCACGGACACGGTACATGGTACCGGACACGGTACATGGTCGCTCACGGACACGGACATGGCCTTACCGGCCTTTACATGGCCTTTCCGGCCTTTCTTCTCTTCTTCCAAGGTTCGGCCTTACCGGCCTCTCCTCTCTCCTCCTTGGTACATTCTAATACTCCCCCGCACGCTTGATCGGTGGGACACCATGGGGACCAAAGATCAAGGGTGGACTAGTGTCATCTACCTCATTAAAAACCTCAACAAAGAAAACCTCTTGGGATAAAACTTTGTTAAGGGAAAAAGAGTATAGACTCCACTATCCATGATGTCCCTTGACCTTGGTTTGCAAAGAACTAGCTCCCTTCTCTTCATAATTTGAACCGCTCCTACTCCTTAGCCCACCTTGCCTTTAGCACATTCCTTATGATCTCCATCCTTGCGCCTTTAGAATTTCTTTGAGGCTCTCATAGTCTCCTTTACCCCTTAAACAAGTGATAAAGAAGAAAAGAATAAGTGTTTGCTATGAGGAATATCAAAGAAAATTTCTAAAAGTGTGACAATTTAAGAGAACATATTAAAGACTAAAGACTAGTAATGAAACTAAGGTAATGAATTTATGAATTAAAATAGAGAAGAGTTTAGAGCACAGCCTTTATGGTGTTTTGATGGATAGGAGGGAGAGAGTTGATCACTGTTGCGGTTTGGAATTCCTCCTTGAGACCGCTCCTACTCTAACCATGGTTTTTAAACCTGGTCAGTTTTATTTGTCAGACTGACACATGCCCACTGAATCGGACATAACTTTCGAACGGCTGCTCGGATTGGTATGATTCCACTTCCACTGGCAAGATGACTCTGTGGTCTCGAACTTTAATGAAGAACGCGGAAGCCGAATCGCAGTGGAAGGGTTTCGTCCGAGTCGATCTTTGAGACGCTTCGGCTGAGCTTTAAGTAAAGACTTTTGCTTGTGGCCGAGCAGAATCTGTGAGGTACGGTCTGAAGTCACTTGATCTCCCCCGTAACCTTTACTTGATGATGGGCTGAAACCTCATCACCTCAGTTGAAGCCTTGTGCATCACCGTTCTTGTGCACATCCAATCAACAGTTGAAACCTTGTGCATCACCTTTCCTAAAGACCATTGTGCACATCCGATCAACAACTTGGCACTAACACACATGCTCTTGGACTGATTCATCACCTTCCACCAGCTTAACAAAGACTTGGTGGCCCTTGGTTCTAACTCCAGGCATTGTGCTGCGCTCTTACATGGCTATCTTGTAGCCTTCAACCTCGCCACTTCTTCTCCTTGAGATAGTGAGCGAGCTCCACACAATCTTCAATGCTGAAACTGAAACCAAAAATCAATGGAACAGATTCTAAACAAGAGATTGTTAGAGATTAGAGTATAGAGAATAATACTGAAAAATAAAATAGAATTTAGAGAATAAGTAAGAGTATAAATAGAGAACAGAGAATCAGTAACCAAGAGTATAGAAAGTGAGAGTATAAGGGAGAGTATTGGCGGTAGTATAAGATGAATGGAGAGTAGAATAGAGAATCTGCTCAAGAGTTCTTATGGACAGAGTTTCACTCTGTTTTCTTGAGTTGAACGAAGCTTTGACAGCCAAGAACATCCAAGAAGACAATCTCTTTTGGTGCTTTAATGGCTGAAACACAATGGACCTTATGGAAAATTAGTTTCTCCAAAGGTTTAACAACAAAACTCCTTGTAGAATCACTTAAACAAGTGTTCTTCAAGAGATTAAGGCTTTAGATCCACGAAGATAACATATAGAAGATGTTTTTCGTGGTCCCAAGCAAAGAAGAAACAACAAAAGCCTTTGGAACAGCCTATTGTCCAACGGTTAAAAGAATGCATCTTTGAACAGCTTTAGTCTAGTTGACCAAGCGGACATGAGATGCGAAAATTAAGATCTCTCTCTTCTTCAAGCTTGAATCTGGACACACCATAGGGCCAGAAACAAAGCTTTCTCAACATTGAGAAGAAGAAGTAGCGATTTAGTAATTAAGCCTTTAAAGGAAATTTAACAAAAGCAAAATCAAACCTTTAGAGGAAAATTAACTAAATCCTAAGAGAGCTAAATCCTAAGAATTTCGTGGCTCATACAAGCACACAAGAACCGTGAATCCTCACCATGAACAACACAATTTGCTCAATGGTTCATCACTTCCCACACATCCCAAAATAAACAAAGCTATTACCAAATCGGTAAAGCTTAAGGATGGGGCTTGTAAAATCGATTTCTTTCCACACACTTGGTCTACAAATTCTAACAAGACAAGAGACCAAGCTTACTCAACAATGAGCTGCTAGAGAATCGATTTAATCAACAAAAGCAAAATTAAAGCTTTAAAGAAACTAAGCTAAGCGATTTAACACCTAAGCAAAGTCTAAAACTTTAACTAAGCTAACTCCTAAGAAAACGACTTTGAGAATGAGTTTAAATCACCAAGAACAGAACCTGCTCTGATACCATGTTGGGATTTATGAGACAAAGCTCACAAGAGAGGGTAGACAAACACTTGGTGAATGAATCCCCCTTTACCCACAACAAACTAACTCATTCTCAAGGGGGAGGAGAGAACATCAACTTGTGATGAACTCCCCATAAACAAGCTAGATAGAACCCAAATACTAGAGAGTAAGCGGATCCTAACTAGGAGAAGCACTAGTTTGAGACTTATCCTTGTTCTAGTATCACAACACTTAGAGTTTGTGTACTTAGGAGAAGGAGGATTAAGAATCAGTAATCTAGGCTAAGTAAAGCAGTAAATAAGAAGACTTTAGGTGAGATTTGGGAAGAGAATAGGCTGCCTTAAGGGCAGCCTCTAACCGATTCCCTAAACTATCTACATTGAAGCTAAGAACAAGAACACAAGGTAAAAGAGGGGAAATCGGATTCTCTTCTTATTGAATAATATTGTGATGTATTACATATGAGAGAATTACAGCTTAATATAGAGAAAACAAAGGCATAGAGCCGTTAGGCACACAAGGGATTCAAAGGAGAGATGAAAGGGACAGCTCCTTGTCTTTGGTTGACTCGCTATGCTTCCCAACCAAAGCCACACGTGATTTCCTTCCCTTCCATGCCTTGTGACCGTTAGATCTCCTTCCCTTATGGCCATTGGATCCTTCTTCCCTTCCTTGTGAGATATTTCCTTCTTCTTGGGCTTCTTCTTCTTATAAGGCCTTTGTTCTTCTTATATTGCACTTATGGCCTTGCTGACCACTCTCCTTGCTCTCACGGCCCACATGGCCTTATTGGCCACTCTTATTGTGCTCACGGCCTTACTGGCCGCTCCCACACCACTCATGGCCTTACCGGCCACACTTCTTGTACTAGCAGCCTTACCGGCCACTCTCTTCTTCCTTGTGCAGCTCGGCCTCACCGGCCTCACTCTCTCTTCTCCTTCATATATACTAATAGTACGGACGGGCCTGTACGGACGGGCCTGTACGGACGGGCCTGTACGGACGGGCCTGTACGGACGGGCCTGCTCTTCAATGTGTTCACGGCCTAACTGGCCGCTCTCCGGACATGGGTCCGTTCACGGACACGGTACATGGTACCGGACACGGTACATGGTCGCTCACGGACACGGACATGGCCTTACCGGCCTTTACATGGCCTTTCCGGCCTTTCTTCTCTTCTTCCAAGGTTCGGCCTTACCGGCCTCTCCTCTCTCCTCCTTGGTACATTCTAATAATTTTGACCCTAGGAACAGTAAACAAAGCTGTCTATTTCTTCGAATTAATGTTTTCTTGTTTTTAGCCTGTTTTCTTGTTTTAAGCCTGTTTCGGGACAAAATGAGTATAATTGTTGTCTAAACACTCCAAATTCATCCCGAACTCTTACAATTAGTCAAATGCATTGGATTGTCACACATGTTGACCCCAGAAACACAAACAAAGATGTTTACTGCTTTTAATCAATGTTTTCGCGGTTTTAGCCTGTTTTCTCGTTTTAAGCCTGTTTTGGAACAAAATAGGTATAAGTGTTGTCTAAACACTCCAAATTAAACCCGAACTCTTATAATTATTCAAAAGCATTAGATTGTTACATATTTTCACCCTAGAAAGAGTGACATAGCTGTTTACTGCTATATATCAATGTTTTCTTGGGTTTAGCCTGTTTTGGGACAAAATGGGTATAATTGTTGTCTAAACACTCACAATTCATCCCGAACTCTTACAATTAGTCAAATGCATTCGATTGTCACACAAGTTGACCCCAGAAACACATACAAAGCTGTTTACTGCTTTTAATCAATGTTTTCGCGGTTTTAGCCTGTTTTCTCGTTTTATGCCTGTTTTGGAACAAAATAGGTATAAGTGTTGTCTAAACACTCCAAATTAAACCCGAACTCTTATAATTAGTCAAACGCATTAGATTGTTGCATATTTACACCCTAGAAAGAGTAACATACCTGTTTACTGCTTTAAATCAATGTTTTCTCAGTTTTAGCTTGTTTTGGGATAAAATGGGTATAATTGTTGTCTAAACACTCCTAATTCCTCCCGAACCTTTACAATTAGTTAAATGCATTGGATTGTCACACATTTTGACACTAGAAACACAAACAAAGCTTTTTTCTGCTTTGAATTAATGTTTTCTCGATTTTAGCCGGTTTTCTCGTTTTAAGCCTATTTTGGAACAAAATAGGTATAAGTGTTGTCTAAACACTCCAAATTAAACCCGAACTCTTATAATTAGTCAAACGCATTAGATTGTTGCATATTTTCACCCTAGAAAGAGTAACATAACTGTTTACTGCTTTAAATCAATGTTTTCTCGGTTTTAGCCTGTTTTGGGACAAAATGGGTATAATTGTTGTGTAAACACTCCAAATTCCTCCCGAACTCTTACAAATAGTTAAATGCATTGGATTGTCACACATTTTGACACTAGAAACACAAACAAAGCTTTTAACTGCTTCGAATTAATGTTTACTCGGTTTTAGCCTGTTTTCTCATTTTATGCCTGTTTTGGAACGAAATAGGTATAAGTGTTGTCTAAACACTCCAATTTCAACCCGAACTCTTATAATTAGTCAAATGCATTGGATTGTTACATATTTTGACCATAGAAAGAGTAACATAGCTGTTTACTGCTTTAAATCAATATTTTCTCGGGTTTAGCCTGTTTCGGGACAAAATGAGTATAATTGTTGTCTAAACACTCCGAATTCATCCCGAGCTCTTACAGTTAGTCAAATGCATTGGATTATTACATATTTTGACCCTAGGAACAGTAAACAAAGCTGTCTATTTCTTCGAATTAATGTTTTCTTGTTTTTAGCCTGTTTTCTTGTTTTAAGCCTGTTTCGGGACAAAATGAGTATAATTGTTGTCTAAACACTCCAAATTCATCCCGAACTCTTACAATTAGTCAAATGCATTGGATTGTCACACATGTTGACCCCAGAAACACAAACAAAGATGTTTACTGCTTTTAATCAATGTTTTCGCGGTTTTAGCCTGTTTTCTCGTTTTAAGCCGGTTTTGGAACAAAATAGGTATAAGTGTTGTCTAAACACTCCAAATTAAACCCGAACTCTTATAATTATTCAAAAGCACTAGATTGTTACATATTTTCACCCTAGAAAGAGTGACATAGCTGTTTACTGCTATAAATCAATGTTTTCTTGGGTTTAGCCTGTTTTAGGACAAAACGGGTATAATTGTTGTCTAAACACTCACAATTCATCCCGAACTCTTACAATTAGTCAAATGCATTCGATTGTCACACATGTTGACCCCAGAAACACATACAAAGCTGTTTACTGCTTTTAATCAATGTTTTCGCGGTTTTAGCCTGTTTTCTCGTTTTATGCCTGTTTTGGAACAAAATAGGTATAAGTGTTGTCTAAACACTCCAAATTAAACCCGAACTCTTATAATTAGTCAAACGCATTAGATTGTTGCATATTTACACCCTAGAAAGAGTAACATACCTGTTTACTGCTTTAAATCAATGTTTTCTCAGTTTTAGCTTGTTTTGGGATAAAATGGGTATAATTGTTGTCTAAACACTCCAAATTCCTCCCGAACCTTTACAATTAGTTAAATGCATTGGATTGTCACACATTTTGACACTAGAAACACAAACAAAGCTTTTTTCTGCTTTGAATTAATGTTTTCTCGATTTTAGCCGGTTTTCTCGTTTTAAGCCTATTTTGGAACAAAATAGGTATAAGTGTTGTCTAAAGACTCCAAATTAAACCTGAACTCTTATAATTAGCCAAACGCATTAGATTGTTGCATATTTTCACCCTAGAAAGAGTAACATAACTGTTTACTGCTTTAAATCAATGTTTTCTCGGTTTTAGCCTGTTTTGGGACAAAATGGGTATAATTGTTGTGTAAACACTCTAAATTCCTCCCGAACTCTTACAAATAGTAAAACGCATTGGATTGTCACACATTTCGACACTGGATACACAAACAAAGCTTTTAACTGCTTCGAATTAATGGTTACTCGGTTTTAGCCTGTTTTCTCATTTTATGCCTGTTTTGGAACGAAATAGGTATAAGTGTTGTCTAAACACTCCAATTTCAACCCGAACTCTTATAATTAGTCAAATGCATTGGATTGTTACATATTTTGACCATAGAAAGAGTAACATAGCTGTTTACTGCTTTAAATCAATATTTTCTCGGGTTTAGCCTGTTTCGGGACAAAATGAGTATAATTGTTGTCTAAACACTCCAAATTCATCTCGAACTCTTACAATTAGTCAAATGCATTCGATTGTCACACATGTTGACCCCAGAAACACAAACAAAGTTGTTTACTGCTTTTAATCAATGTTTTTGCAGTTTTAGCCTGTTTTCTCGTTTTAAGCCTGTTTTTGGAACAAAATAGGTATTAGTGTTGTCTAAACACTAAAAATTAAACCCGAACTCTTATAATTATTCAAAAGCATTAGATTGTTACATATTTTCACCCTAGAAAGAGTGACATAGCTGTTTACTGCTATAAATCAATGTTTTCTTGGGTTTAGCCTGTTTTGGGACAAAATGGGTATAATTGTTGTCTAAACACTCACAATTCATCCCGAACTCTTACAATTAGTCAAATGCATTCGATTGTCACACATGTTGACACCAGAAACACATACAAAGCTGTTTACTGCTTCGAATTAATGTTTTCTCGGTTTCAGCTTGTTTTCTCGTTTTAAGCCTATTTTGGAACAAAATAGGTATAAGTGTTGTCTAAACACTCCAAATTAAACCCGAACTCTTATAATTAGTCAAACGCATTAGATTGTTGCATATTTACACCCTAGAAAGAGTAACATACCTGTTTACTGCTTTAAATCAATGTTTTCTCAGTTTTAGCTTGTTTTGGGATAAAATGGGTATAATTGTTGTCTAAACACTCCAAATTCCTCCCGAACCTTTACACAAACAAAGCTTTTAACTGCTTCGAATTAATGTTTACTCGGTTTTAGCCTGTTTTCTCATTTTATGCCTGTTTTGGAACGAAGTAGGTATAAGTGTTGTCTAAACACTCCAATTTCAACCCGAACTCTTATAATTAGTCAAATGCATTGGATTGTTACATATTTTGACCATAGAAAGAGTAACATAGCTGTTTACTGCTTTAAATCAATATTTTCTCGGGTTTAGCCTGTTTCGGGACAAAATGAGTATAATTGTTGTCTAAACACTCCAAATTCATCCCGAGCTCTTACAATTAGTCAAATGCATTGGATTATTACATATTTTGACCCTAGGAACAGTAAACAAATCTGTCTATTTCTTCGAATTAATGTTTTCTTGTTTTTAGCCTGTTTTCTTGTTTTAAGCCTGTTTCGGGACAAAATGAGTATAATTGTTGTCTAAACACTCCAAATTCATCTCGAACTCTTACAATTAGTCAAATGCATTCGATTGTCACACATGTTGACCCCAGAAACACAAACAAAGCTGTTTACTGCTTTTAATCAATGTTTTTGCAGTTTTAGCCTGTTTTCTCGTTTTAAGCCTGTTTTTGGAACAAAATAGGTATTAGTGTTGTCTAAACACTAAAAATTAAACCCGAACTCTTATAATTATTCAAAAGCATTAGATTGTTACATATTTTCACCCTAGAAAGAGTGACATAGCTGTTTACTGCTATAAATCAATGTTTTCTTGGGTTTAGCCTGTTTTGGGACAAAATGGGTATAATTGTTGTCTAAACACTCACAATTCATCCCGAACTCTTACAATTAGTCAAATGCATTCGATTGTCACACATGTTGACCGCAGAAACACATACAAAGCTGTTTACTGCTTTTAATCAATGTTTTCGCGGTTTTAGCCTGTTTTCTCGTTTTATGCCTGTTTTGGAACAAAATAGGTATAAGTGTTGTCTAAACACTCCAAATTAAACCCGAACTCTTATAATTAGTCAAACGCATTAGATTGTTGCATATTTACACCCTAGAAAGAGTAACATACCTGTTTACTGCATTAAATCAATGTTTTCTCAGTTTTAGCTTGTTTTGGGATAAAATGGGTATAATTGTTGTCTAAACACTCCAAATTCCTCCCGAACCTTTACAATTAGTTAAATGCATTGGATTGTCACACATTTTGACACTAGAAACACAAACAAAGCTTTTTTCTGCTTTGAATTAATGTTTTCTCGATTTTAGCCGGTTTTCTCGTTTTAAGCCTATTTTGGAACAAAATAGGTATAAGTGTTGTCTAAACACTCCAAATTAAACCTGAACTCTTATAATTAGTCAAACGCATTAGATTGTTGCATATTTTCACCCTAGAAAGAGTAACATAACTGTTTACTGCTTTAAATCAATGTTTTCTCGGTTTTAGCCTGTTTTGGGACGAAATGGGTATAATTGTTGTGTAAACACTCCAAATTCCTCCCGAACTCTTACAAATAGTTAAACGCATTGGATTGTCACACATTTCGACACTAGATACACAAACAAAGCTTTTAACTGCTTCGAATTAATGGTTATTCGGTTTTAGCCTGTTTTCTCATTTTATGCCTGTTTTGGAACGAAATAGGTATAAGTGTTGTCTAAACACTCCAATTTCAACCCGAACTCTTATAATTAGTCAAATGCATTGGATTGTTACATATTTTGACCATAGAAAGAGTAACATAGCTGTTTACTGCTTTAAATCAATATTTTCTCGGGTTTAGCCTGTTTCGGGACAAAATGAGTATAATTGTTGTCTAAACACTCCAAATTCATCTCGAACTCTTACAATTAGTCAAATGCATTCGATTGTCACACATGTTGACCCCAGAAACACAAACAAAGTTGTTTACTGCTTTTAATCAATGTTTTTGCAGTTTTAGCCTGTTTTCTCGTTTTAAGCCTGTTTTTGGAACAAAATAGGTATTAGTGTTGTCTAAACACTAAAAATTAAACCCGAACTCTTATAATTATTCAAAAGCATTAGATTGTTACATATTTTCACCCTAGAAAGAGTGACATAGCTGTTTACTGCTATAAATCAATGTTTTCTTGGGTTTAGCCTGTTTTGGGACAAAATGGGTATAATTGTTGTCTAAACACTCACAATTCATCCCGAACTCTTACAATTAGTCAAATGCATTCGATTGTCACACATGTTGACACCAGAAACACATACAAAGCTGTTTACTGCTTCGAATTAATGTTTTCTCGGTTTCAGCTTGTTTTCTCGTTTTAAGCCTATTTTGGAACAAAATAGGTATAAGTGTTGTCTAAACACTCCAAATTAAACCCGAACTCTTATAATTAGTCAAACGCATTAGATTGTTGCATATTTACACCCTAGAAAGAGTAACATACCTGTTTACTGCTTTAAATCAATGTTTTCTCAGTTTTAGCTTGTTTTGGGATAAAATGGGTATAATTGTTGTCTAAACACTCCAAATTCCTCCCGAACCTTTACAATTAGTTAAATGCATTGGATTGTCACACATTTTGACACTAGAAACACAAACAAAGCTTTTTTCTGCTTTGAATTAATGTTTTCTCGATTTTAGCCGGTTTTCTCGTTTTAAGCCTATTTTGGAACAAAATAGGTATAAGTGTTGTCTAAACACTCCAAATTAAACCCGAACTCTTATAATTAGTCAAACGCATTAGATTGTTGCATATTTTCACCCTAGAAAGAGTAACATAACTGTTTACTGCTTTAAATCAATGTTTTCTCGGTTTTAGCCTGTTTTGGGACAAAATGGGTATAATTGTTGTGTAAACACTCCAAATTCCTCCCGAACTCTTACAAATAGTTAAACGCATTGGATTGTCACACATTTCGACACTAGATACACAAACAAAGCTTTTAACTGCTTCGAATTAATGTTTACTCGGTTTTAGCCTGTTTTCTCATTTTATGCCTGTTTTGGAACGAAATAGGTATAAGTGTTGTCTAAACACTCCAATTTCAACCCGAACTCTTATAATTAGTCAAATGCATTGGATTGTTACATATTTTGACCATAGAAAGAGTAACATAGCTGTTTACTGCTTTAAATCAATATTTTCTCGGGTTTAGCCTGTTTCGGGACAAAATGAGTATAATTGTTGTCTAAACACTCCAAATTCATCCCGAGCTCTTACAATTAGTCAAATGCATTGGATTATTACATATTTTGACCCTAGGAACAGTAAACAAATCTGTCTATTTCTTCGAATTAATGTTTTCTTGTTTTTAGCCTGTTTTCTTGTTTTAAGCCTGTTTCGGGACAAAATGAGTATAATTGTTGTCTAAACACTCCAAATTCATCTCGAACTCTTACAATTAGTCAAATGCATTCGATTGTCACACATGTTGACCCCAGAAACACAAACAAAGCTGTTTACTGCTTTTAATCAATGTTTTTGCAGTTTTAGCCTGTTTTCTCGTTTTAAGCCTGTTTTTGGAACAAAATAGGTATTAGTGTTGTCTAAACACTAAAAATTAAACCCGAACTCTTATAATTATTCAAAAGCATTAGATTGTTACATATTTTCACCCTAGAAAGAGTGACATAGCTGTTTACTGCTATAAATCAATGTTTTCTTGGGTTTAGCCTGTTTTGGGACAAAATGGGTATAATTGTTGTCTAAACACTCACAATTCATCCCGAACTCTTACAATTAGTCAAATGCATTCGATTGTCACACATGTTGACCCCAGAAACACATACAAAGCTGTTTACTGCTTTTAATCAATGTTTTCGCGGTTTTAGCCTGTTTTCTCGTTTTATGCCTGTTTTGGAACAAAATAGGTATAAGTGTTGTCTAAACACTCCAAATTAAACCCGAACTCTTATAATTAGTCAAACGCATTAGATTGTTGCATATTTACACCCTAGAAAGAGTAACATACCTGTTTACTGCTTTAAATCAATGTTTTCTCAGTTTTAGCTTGTTTTGGGATAAAATGGGTATAATTGTTGTCTAAACACTCCAAATTCCTCCCGAACCTTTACAATTAGTTAAATGCATTGGATTGTCACACATTTTGACACTAGAAACACAAACAAAGCTTTTTTCTGCTTTGAATTAATGTTTTCTCGATTTTAGCCGGTTTTCTCGTTTTAAGCCTATTTTGGAACAAAATAGGTATAAGTGTTGTCTAAACACTCCAAATTAAACCCGAACTCTTATAATTAGTCAAACGCATTAGATTGTTGCATATTTTCACCCTAGAAAGAGTAACATAACTGTTTACTGCTTTAAATCAATGTTTTCTCGGTTTTAGCCTGTTTTGGGACGAAATGGGTATAATTGTTGTGTAAACACTCCAAATTCCTCCCGAACTCTTACAAATAGTTAAACGCATTGGATTGTCACACATTTCGACACTAGATACACAAACAAAGCTTTTAACTGCTTCGAATTAATGGTTACTCGGTTTTAGCCTGTTTTCTCATTTTATGCCTGTTTTGGAACGAAATAGGTATAAGTGTTGTCTAAACACTCCAATTTCAACCCGAACTCTTATAATTAGTCAAATGCATTGGATTGTTACATATTTTGACCATAGAAAGAGTAACATAGCTGTTTACTGCTTTAAATCAATATTTTCTCGGGTTTAGCCTGTTTCGGGACAAAATGAGTATAATTGTTGTCTAAACACTCCAAATTCATCTCGAACTCTTACAATTAGTCAAATGCATTCGATTGTCACACATGTTGACCCCAGAAACACAAACAAAGTTGTTTACTGCTTTTAATCAATGTTTTTGCAGTTTTAGCCTGTTTTCTCGTTTTAAGCCTGTTTTTGGAACAAAATAGGTATTAGTGTTGTCTAAACACTAAAAATTAAACCCGAACTCTTATAATTATTCAAAAGCATTAGATTGTTACATATTTTCACCCTAGAAAGAGTGACATAGCTGTTTACTGCTATAAATCAATGTTTTCTTGGGTTTAGCCTGTTTTGGGACAAAATGGGTATAATTGTTGTCTAAACACTCACAATTCATCCCGAACTCTTACAATTAGTCAAATGCATTCGATTGTCACACATGTTGACACCAGAAACACATACAAAGCTGTTTACTGCTTCGAATTAATGTTTTCTCGGTTTCAGCTTGTTTTCTCGTTTTAAGCCTATTTTGGAACAAAATAGGTATAAGTGTTGTCTAAACACTCCAAATTAAACCCGAACTCTTATAATTAGTCAAACGCATTAGATTGTTGCATATTTACACCCTAGAAAGAGTAACATACCTGTTTACTGCTTTAAATCAATGTTTTCTCAGTTTTAGCTTGTTTTGGGATAAAATGGGTATAATTGTTGTCTAAACACTCCAAATTCCTCCCGAACCTTTACAATTAGTTAAATGCATTGGATTGTCACACATTTTGACACTAGAAACACAAACAAAGCTTTTTTCTGCTTTGAATTAATGTTTTCTCGATTTTAGCCGGTTTTCTCGTTTTAAGCCTATTTTGGAACAAAATAGGTATAAGTGTTGTCTAAACACTCCAAATTAAACCCGAACTCTTATAATTAGTCAAACGCATTAGATTGTTGCATATTTTCACCCTAGAAAGAGTAACATAACTGTTTACTGCTTTAAATCAATGTTTTCTCGGTTTTAGCCTGTTTTGGGACAAAATGGGTATAATTGTTGTGTAAACACTCCAAATTCCTCCCGAACTCTTACAAATAGTTAAACGCATTGGATTGTCACACATTTCGACACTAGATACACAAACAAAGCTTTTAACTGCTTCGAATTAATGTTTACTCGGTTTTAGCCTGTTTTCTCATTTTATGCCTGTTTTGGAACGAAATAGGTATAAGTGTTGTCTAAACACTCCAATTTCAACCCGAACTCTTATAATTAGTCAAATGCATTGGATTGTTACATATTTTGACCATAGAAAGAGTAACATAGCTGTTTACTGCTTTAAATCAATATTTTCTCGGGTTTAGCCTGTTTCGGGACAAAATGAGTATAATTGTTGTCTAAACACTCCAAATTCATCCCGAGCTCTTACAATTAGTCAAATGCATTGGATTATTACATATTTTGACCCTAGGAACAGTAAACAAATCTGTCTATTTCTTCGAATTAATGTTTTCTTGTTTTTAGCCTGTTTTCTTGTTTTAAGCCTGTTTCGGGACAAAATGAGTATAATTGTTGTCTAAACACTCCAAATTCATCTCGAACTCTTACAATTAGTCAAATGCATTCGATTGTCACACATGTTGACCCCAGAAACACAAACAAAGCTGTTTACTGCTTTTAATCAATGTTTTTGCAGTTTTAGCCTGTTTTCTCGTTTTAAGCCTGTTTTTGGAACAAAATAGGTATTAGTGTTGTCTAAACACTAAAAATTAAACCCGAACTCTTATAATTATTCAAAAGCATTAGATTGTTACATATTTTCACCCTAGAAAGAGTGACATAGCTGTTTACTGCTATAAATCAATGTTTTCTTGGGTTTAGCCTGTTTTGGGACAAAATGGGTATAATTGTTGTCTAAACACTCACAATTCATCCCGAACTCTTACAATTAGTCAAATGCATTCGATTGTCACACATGTTGACCCCAGAAACACATACAAAGCTGTTTACTGCTTTTAATCAATGTTTTCGCGGTTTTAGCCTGTTTTCTCGTTTTATGCCTGTTTTGGAACAAAATAGGTATAAGTGTTGTCTAAACACTCCAAATTAAACCCGAACTCTTATAATTAGTCAAACGCATTAGATTGTTGCATATTTACACCCTAGAAAGAGTAACATACCTGTTTACTGCTTTAAATCAATGTTTTCTCAGTTTTAGCTTGTTTTGGGATAAAATGGGTATAATTGTTGTCTAAACACTCCAAATTCCTCCCGAACCTTTACAATTAGTTAAATGCATTGGATTGTCACACATTTTGACACTAGAAACACAAACAAAGCTTTTTTCTGCTTTGAATTAATGTTTTCTCGATTTTAGCCGGTTTTCTCGTTTTAAGCCTATTTTGGAACAAAATAGGTATAAGTGTTGTCTAAACACTCCAAATTAAACCCGAACTCTTATAATTAGTCAAACGCATTAGATTGTTGCATATTTTCACCCTAGAAAGAGTAACATAACTGTTTACTGCTTTAAATCAATGTTTTCTCGGTTTTAGCCTGTTTTGGGACGAAATGGGTATAATTGTTGTGTAAACACTCCAAATTCCTCCCGAACTCTTACAAATAGTTAAACGCATTGGATTGTCACACATTTCGACACTAGATACACAAACAAAGCTTTTAACTGCTTCGAATTAATGGTTACTCGGTTTTAGCCTGTTTTCTCATTTTATGCCTGTTTTGGAACGAAATAGGTATAAGTGTTGTCTAAACACTCCAATTTCAACCCGAACTCTTATAATTAGTCAAATGCATTGGATTGTTACATATTTTGACCATAGAAAGAGTAACATAGCTGTTTACTGCTTTAAATCAATATTTTCTCGGGTTTAGCCTGTTTCGGGACAAAATGAGTATAATTGTTGTCTAAACACTCCAAATTCATCTCGAACTCTTACAATTAGTCAAATGCATTCGATTGTCACACATGTTGACCCCAGAAACACAAACAAAGTTGTTTACTGCTTTTAATCAATGTTTTTGCAGTTTTAGCCTGTTTTCTCGTTTTAAGCCTGTTTTTGGAACAAAATAGGTATTAGTGTTGTCTAAACACTAAAAATTAAACCCGAACTCTTATAATTATTCAAAAGCATTAGATTGTTACATATTTTCACCCTAGAAAGAGTGACATAGCTGTTTACTGCTATAAATCAATGTTTTCTTGGGTTTAGCCTGTTTTGGGACAAAATGGGTATAATTGTTGTCTAAACACTCACAATTCATCCCGAACTCTTACAATTAGTCAAATGCATTCGATTGTCACACATGTTGACCCCAGAAACACATACAAAGCTGTTTACTGCTTTTAATCAATGTTTTCGCGGTTTTAGCCTGTTTTCTCGTTTTATGCCTGTTTTGGAACAAAATAGGTATAAGTGTTGTCTAAACACTCCAAATTAAACCCGAACTCTTATAATTAGTCAAACGCATTAGATTGTTGCATATTTACACCCTAGAAAGAGTAACATACCTGTTTACTGCTTTAAATCAATGTTTTCTCAGTTTTAGCTTGTTTTGGGATAAAATGGGTATAATTGTTGTCTAAACACTCCAAATTCCTCCCGAACCTTTACAATTAGTTAAATGCATTGGATTGTCACACATTTTGACACTAGAAACACAAACAAAGCTTTTTTCTGCTTTGAATTAATGTTTTCTCGATTTTAGCCGGTTTTCTCGTTTTAAGCCTATTTTGGAACAAAATAGGTATAAGTGTTGTCTAAACACTCCAAATTAAACCTGAACTCTTATAATTAGTCAAACGCATTAGATTGTTGCATATTTTCACACTAGAAAGAGTAACATAACTGTTTACTGCTTTAAATCAATGTTTTCTCGGTTTTAGCCTGTTTTGGGACGAAATGGGTATAATTGTTGGGTAAACACTCCAAATTCCTCCCGAACTCTTACAAATAGTTAAACGCATTGGATTGTCACACATTTCGACACTAGATACACAAACAAAGCTTTTAACTGCTTCGAATTAATGTTTACTCGGTTTTAGCCTGTTTTCTCATTTTATGCCTGTTTTGGAACGAAATAGGTATAAGTGTTGTCTAAACACTCCAATTTCAACCCGAACTCTTATAATTAGTCAAATGCATTGGATTGTTACATATTTTGACCATAGAAAGAGTAACATAGCTGTTTACTGCTTTAAATCAATATTTTCTCGGGTTTAGCCTGTTTCGGGACAAAATGAGTATAATTGTTGTCTAAACACTCCGAATTCATCCCGAGCTCTTACAGTTAGTCAAATGCATTGGATTATTACATATTTTGACCCTAGGAACAGTAAACAAAGCTGTCTATTTCTTCGAATTAATGTTTTCTTGTTTTTAGCCTGTTTTCTTGTTTTAAGCCTGTTTCGGGACAAAATGAGTATAATTGTTGTCTAAACACTCCAAATTCATCCCGAACTCTTACAATTAGTCAAATGCATTGGATTGTCACACATGTTGACCCCAGAAACACAAACAAAGATGTTTACTGCTTTTAATCAATGTTTTCGCGGTTTTAGCCTGTTTTCTCGTTTTAAGCCGGTTTTGGAACAAAATAGGTATAAGTGTTGTCTAAACACTCCAAATTAAACCCGAACTCTTATAATTATTCAAAAGCACTAGATTTTTACATATTTTCACCCTAGAAAGAGTGACATAGCTGTTTACTGCTATAAATCAATGTTTTCTTGGGTTTAGCCTGTTTTGGGACAAAACGGGTATAATTGTTGTCTAAACACTCACAATTCATCCCGAACTCTTACAATTAGTCAAATGCATTCGATTGTCACACATGTTGACCCCAGAAACACATACAAAGCTGTTTACTGCTTTTAATCAATGTTTTCGCGGTTTTAGCCTGTTTTCTCGTTTTATGCCTGTTTTGGAACAAAATAGGTATAAGTGTTGTCTAAACACTCCAAATTAAACCCGAACTCTTATAATTAGTCAAACGCATTAGATTGTTGCATATTTACACCCTAGAAAGAGTAACATACCTGTTTACTGCTTTAAATCAATGTTTTCTCAGTTTTAGCTTGTTTTGGGATAAAATGGGTATAATTGTTGTCTAAACACTCCAAATTCCTCCCGAACCTTTACAATTAGTTAAATGCATTGGATTGTCACACATTTTGACACTAGAAACACAAACAAAGCTTTTTTCTGCTTTGAATTAATGTTTTCTCGATTTTAGCCGGTTTTCTCGTTTTAAGCCTATTTTGGAACAAAATAGGTATAAGTGTTGTCTAAAGACTCCAAATTAAACCTGAACTCTTATAATTAGCCAAACGCATTAGATTGTTGCATATTTTCACCCTAGAAAGAGTAACATAACTGTTTACTGCTTTAAATCAATGTTTTCTCGGTTTTAGCCTGTTTTGGGACAAAATGGGTATAATTGTTGTGTAAACACTCTAAATTCCTCCCGAACTCTTACAAATAGTAAAACGCATTGGATTGTCACACATTTCGACACTGGATACACAAACAAAGCTTTTAACTGCTTCGAATTAATGGTTACTCGGTTTTAGCCTGTTTTCTCATTTTATGCCTGTTTTGGAACGAAATAGGTATAAGTGTTGTCTAAACACTCCAATTTCAACCCGAACTCTTATAATTAGTCAAATGCATTGGATTGTTACATATTTTGACCATAGAAAGAGTAACATAGCTGTTTACTGCTTTAAATCAATATTTTCTCGGGTTTAGCCTGTTTCGGGACAAAATGAGTATAATTGTTGTCTAAACACTCCAAATTCATCTCGAACTCTTACAATTAGTCAAATGCATTCGATTGTCACACATGTTGACCCCAGAAACACAAACAAAGTTGTTTACTGCTTTTAATCAATGTTTTTGCAGTTTTAGCCTGTTTTCTCGTTTTAAGCCTGTTTTTGGAACAAAATAGGTATTAGTGTTGTCTAAACACTAAAAATTAAACCCGAACTCTTATAATTATTCAAAAGCATTAGATTGTTACATATTTTCACCCTAGAAAGAGTGACATAGCTGTTTACTGCTATAAATCAATGTTTTCTTGGGTTTAGCCTGTTTTGGGACAAAATGGGTATAATTGTTGTCTAAACACTCACAATTCATCCCGAACTCTTACAATTAGTCAAATGCATTCGATTGTCACACATGTTGACACCAGAAACACATACAAAGCTGTTTACTGCTTCGAATTAATGTTTTCTCGGTTTCAGCTTGTTTTCTCGTTTTAAGCCTATTTTGGAACAAAATAGGTATAAGTGTTGTCTAAACACTCCAAATTAAACCCGAACTCTTATAATTAGTCAAACGCATTAGATTGTTGCATATTTACACCCTAGAAAGAGTAACATACCTGTTTACTGCTTTAAATCAATGTTTTCTCAGTTTTAGCTTGTTTTGGGATAAAATGGGTATAATTGTTGTCTAAACACTCCAAATTCCTCCCGAACCTTTACACAAACAAAGCTTTTAACTGCTTCGAATTAATGTTTACTCGGTTTTAGCCTGTTTTCTCATTTTATGCCTGTTTTGGAACGAAGTAGGTATAAGTGTTGTCTAAACACTCCAATTTCAACCCGAACTCTTATAATTAGTCAAATGCATTGGATTGTTACATATTTTGACCATAGAAAGAGTAACATAGCTGTTTACTGCTTTAAATCAATATTTTCTCGGGTTTAGCCTGTTTCGGGACAAAATGAGTATAATTGTTGTCTAAACACTCCAAATTCATCCCGAGCTCTTACAATTAGTCAAATGCATTGGATTATTACATATTTTGACCCTAGGAACAGTAAACAAATCTGTCTATTTCTTCGAATTAATGTTTTCTTGTTTTTAGCCTGTTTTCTTGTTTTAAGCCTGTTTCGGGACAAAATGAGTATAATTGTTGTCTAAACACTCCAAATTCATCTCGAACTCTTACAATTAGTCAAATGCATTCGATTGTCACACATGTTGACCCCAGAAACACAAACAAAGCTGTTTACTGCTTTTAATCAATGTTTTTGCAGTTTTAGCCTGTTTTCTCGTTTTAAGCCTGTTTTTGGAACAAAATAGGTATTAGTGTTGTCTAAACACTAAAAATTAAACCCGAACTCTTATAATTATTCAAAAGCATTAGATTGTTACATATTTTCACCCTAGAAAGAGTGACATAGCTGTTTACTGCTATAAATCAATGTTTTCTTGGGTTTAGCCTGTTTTGGGACAAAATGGGTATAATTGTTGTCTAAACACTCACAATTCATCCCGAACTCTTACAATTAGTCAAATGCATTCGATTGTCACACATGTTGACCGCAGAAACACATACAAAGCTGTTTACTGCTTTTAATCAATGTTTTCGCGGTTTTAGCCTGTTTTCTCGTTTTATGCCTGTTTTGGAACAAAATAGGTATAAGTGTTGTCTAAACACTCCAAATTAAACCCGAACTCTTATAATTAGTCAAACGCATTAGATTGTTGCATATTTACACCCTAGAAAGAGTAACATACCTGTTTACTGCTTTAAATCAATGTTTTCTCAGTTTTAGCTTGTTTTGGGATAAAATGGGTATAATTGTTGTCTAAACACTCCAAATTCCTCCCGAACCTTTACAATTAGTTAAATGCATTGGATTGTCACACATTTTGACACTAGAAACACAAACAAAGCTTTTTTCTGCTTTGAATTAATGTTTTCTCGATTTTAGCCGGTTTTCTCGTTTTAAGCCTATTTTGGAACAAAATAGGTATAAGTGTTGTCTAAACACTCCAAATTAAACCTGAACTCTTATAATTAGTCAAACGCATTAGATTGTTGCATATTTTCACCCTAGAAAGAGTAACATAACTGTTTACTGCTTTAAATCAATGTTTTCTCGGTTTTAGCCTGTTTTGGGACGAAATGGGTATAATTGTTGTGTAAACACTCCAAATTCCTCCCGAACTCTTACAAATAGTTAAACGCATTGGATTGTCACACATTTCGACACTAGATACACAAACAAAGCTTTTAACTGCTTCGAATTAATGGTTATTCGGTTTTAGCCTGTTTTCTCATTTTATGCCTGTTTTGGAACGAAATAGGTATAAGTGTTGTCTAAACACTCCAATTTCAACCCGAACTCTTATAATTAGTCAAATGCATTGGATTGTTACATATTTTGACCATAGAAAGAGTAACATAGCTGTTTACTGCTTTAAATCAATATTTTCTCGGGTTTAGCCTGTTTCGGGACAAAATGAGTATAATTGTTGTCTAAACACTCCAAATTCATCTCGAACTCTTACAATTAGTCAAATGCATTCGATTGTCACACATGTTGACCCCAGAAACACAAACAAAGTTGTTTACTGCTTTTAATCAATGTTTTTGCAGTTTTAGCCTGTTTTCTCGTTTTAAGCCTGTTTTTGGAACAAAATAGGTATTAGTGTTGTCTAAACACTAAAAATTAAACCCGAACTCTTATAATTATTCAAAAGCATTAGATTGTTACATATTTTCACCCTAGAAAGAGTGACATAGCTGTTTACTGCTATAAATCAATGTTTTCTTGGGTTTAGCCTGTTTTGGGACAAAATGGGTATAATTGTTGTCTAAACACTCACAATTCATCCCGAACTCTTACAATTAGTCAAATGCATTCGATTGTCACACATGTTGACACCAGAAACACATACAAAGCTGTTTACTGCTTCGAATTAATGTTTTCTCGGTTTCAGCTTGTTTTCTCGTTTTAAGCCTATTTTGGAACAAAATAGGTATAAGTGTTGTCTAAACACTCCAAATTAAACCCGAACTCTTATAATTAGTCAAACGCATTAGATTGTTGCATATTTACACCCTAGAAAGAGTAACATACCTGTTTACTGCTTTAAATCAATGTTTTCTCAGTTTTAGCTTGTTTTGGGATAAAATGGGTATAATTGTTGTCTAAACACTCCAAATTCCTCCCGAACCTTTACAATTAGTTAAATGCATTGGATTGTCACACATTTTGACACTAGAAACACAAACAAAGCTTTTTTCTGCTTTGAATTAATGTTTTCTCGATTTTAGCCGGTTTTCTCGTTTTAAGCCTATTTTGGAACAAAATAGGTATAAGTGTTGTCTAAACACTCCAAATTAAACCCGAACTCTTATAATTAGTCAAACGCATTAGATTGTTGCATATTTTCACCCTAGAAAGAGTAACATAACTGTTTACTGCTTTAAATCAATGTTTTCTCGGTTTTAGCCTGTTTTGGGACAAAATGGGTATAATTGTTGTGTAAACACTCCAAATTCCTCCCGAACTCTTACAAATAGTTAAACGCATTGGATTGTCACACATTTCGACACTAGATACACAAACAAAGCTTTTAACTGCTTCGAATTAATGTTTACTCGGTTTTAGCCTGTTTTCTCATTTTATGCCTGTTTTGGAACGAAATAGGTATAAGTGTTGTCTAAACACTCCAATTTCAACCCGAACTCTTATAATTAGTCAAATGCATTGGATTGTTACATATTTTGACCATAGAAAGAGTAACATAGCTGTTTACTGCTTTAAATCAATATTTTCTCGGGTTTAGCCTGTTTCGGGACAAAATGAGTATAATTGTTGTCTAAACACTCCAAATTCATCCCGAGCTCTTACAATTAGTCAAATGCATTGGATTATTACATATTTTGACCCTAGGAACAGTAAACAAATCTGTCTATTTCTTCGAATTAATGTTTTCTTGTTTTTAGCCTGTTTTCTTGTTTTAAGCCTGTTTCGGGACAAAATGAGTATAATTGTTGTCTAAACACTCCAAATTCATCTCGAACTCTTACAATTAGTCAAATGCATTCGATTGTCACACATGTTGACCCCAGAAACACAAACAAAGCTGTTTACTGCTTTTAATCAATGTTTTTGCAGTTTTAGCCTGTTTTCTCGTTTTAAGCCTGTTTTTGGAACAAAATAGGTATTAGTGTTGTCTAAACACTAAAAATTAAACCCGAACTCTTATAATTATTCAAAAGCATTAGATTGTTACATATTTTCACCCTAGAAAGAGTGACATAGCTGTTTACTGCTATAAATCAATGTTTTCTTGGGTTTAGCCTGTTTTGGGACAAAATGGGTATAATTGTTGTCTAAACACTCACAATTCATCCCGAACTCTTACAATTAGTCAAATGCATTCGATTGTCACACATGTTGACCCCAGAAACACATACAAAGCTGTTTACTGCTTTTAATCAATGTTTTCGCGGTTTTAGCCTGTTTTCTCGTTTTATGCCTGTTTTGGAACAAAATAGGTATAAGTGTTGTCTAAACACTCCAAATTAAACCCGAACTCTTATAATTAGTCAAACGCATTAGATTGTTGCATATTTACACCCTAGAAAGAGTAACATACCTGTTTACTGCTTTAAATCAATGTTTTCTCAGTTTTAGCTTGTTTTGGGATAAAATGGGTATAATTGTTGTCTAAACACTCCAAATTCCTCCCGAACCTTTACAATTAGTTAAATGCATTGGATTGTCACACATTTTGACACTAGAAACACAAACAAAGCTTTTTTCTGCTTTGAATTAATGTTTTCTCGATTTTAGCCGGTTTTCTCGTTTTAAGCCTATTTTGGAACAAAATAGGTATAAGTGTTGTCTAAACACTCCAAATTAAACCCGAACTCTTATAATTAGTCAAACGCATTAGATTGTTGCATATTTTCACCCTAGAAAGAGTAACATAACTGTTTACTGCTTTAAATCAATGTTTTCTCGGTTTTAGCCTGTTTTGGGACGAAATGGGTATAATTGTTGTGTAAACACTCCAAATTCCTCCCGAACTCTTACAAATAGTTAAACGCATTGGATTGTCACACATTTCGACACTAGATACACAAACAAAGCTTTTAACTGCTTCGAATTAATGGTTACTCGGTTTTAGCCTGTTTTCTCATTTTATGCCTGTTTTGGAACGAAATAGGTATAAGTGTTGTCTAAACACTCCAATTTCAACCCGAACTCTTATAATTAGTCAAATGCATTGGATTGTTACATATTTTGACCATAGAAAGAGTAACATAGCTGTTTACTGCTTTAAATCAATATTTTCTCGGGTTTAGCCTGTTTCGGGACAAAATGAGTATAATTGTTGTCTAAACACTCCAAATTCATCTCGAACTCTTACAATTAGTCAAATGCATTCGATTGTCACACATGTTGACCCCAGAAACACAAACAAAGTTGTTTACTGCTTTTAATCAATGTTTTTGCAGTTTTAGCCTGTTTTCTCGTTTTAAGCCTGTTTTTGGAACAAAATAGGTATTAGTGTTGTCTAAACACTAAAAATTAAACCCGAACTCTTATAATTATTCAAAAGCATTAGATTGTTACATATTTTCACCCTAGAAAGAGTGACATAGCTGTTTACTGCTATAAATCAATGTTTTCTTGGGTTTAGCCTGTTTTGGGACAAAATGGGTATAATTGTTGTCTAAACACTCACAATTCATCCCGAACTCTTACAATTAGTCAAATGCATTCGATTGTCACACATGTTGACACCAGAAACACATACAAAGCTGTTTACTGCTTCGAATTAATGTTTTCTCGGTTTCAGCTTGTTTTCTCGTTTTAAGCCTATTTTGGAACAAAATAGGTATAAGTGTTGTCTAAACACTCCAAATTAAACCCGAACTCTTATAATTAGTCAAACGCATTAGATTGTTGCATATTTACACCCTAGAAAGAGTAACATACCTGTTTACTGCTTTAAATCAATGTTTTCTCAGTTTTAGCTTGTTTTGGGATAAAATGGGTATAATTGTTGTCTAAACACTCCAAATTCCTCCCGAACCTTTACAATTAGTTAAATGCATTGGATTGTCACACATTTTGACACTAGAAACACAAACAAAGCTTTTTTCTGCTTTGAATTAATGTTTTCTCGATTTTAGCCGGTTTTCTCGTTTTAAGCCTATTTTGGAACAAAATAGGTATAAGTGTTGTCTAAACACTCCAAATTAAACCCGAACTCTTATAATTAGTCAAACGCATTAGATTGTTGCATATTTTCACCCTAGAAAGAGTAACATAACTGTTTACTGCTTTAAATCAATGTTTTCTCGGTTTTAGCCTGTTTTGGGACAAAATGGGTATAATTGTTGTGTAAACACTCCAAATTCCTCCCGAACTCTTACAAATAGTTAAACGCATTGGATTGTCACACATTTCGACACTAGATACACAAACAAAGCTTTTAACTGCTTCGAATTAATGTTTACTCGGTTTTAGCCTGTTTTCTCATTTTATGCCTGTTTTGGAACGAAATAGGTATAAGTGTTGTCTAAACACTCCAATTTCAACCCGAACTCTTATAATTAGTCAAATGCATTGGATTGTTACATATTTTGACCATAGAAAGAGTAACATAGCTGTTTACTGCTTTAAATCAATATTTTCTCGGGTTTAGCCTGTTTCGGGACAAAATGAGTATAATTGTTGTCTAAACACTCCAAATTCATCCCGAGCTCTTACAATTAGTCAAATGCATTGGATTATTACATATTTTGACCCTAGGAACAGTAAACAAATCTGTCTATTTCTTCGAATTAATGTTTTCTTGTTTTTAGCCTGTTTTCTTGTTTTAAGCCTGTTTCGGGACAAAATGAGTATAATTGTTGTCTAAACACTCCAAATTCATCTCGAACTCTTACAATTAGTCAAATGCATTCGATTGTCACACATGTTGACCCCAGAAACACAAACAAAGCTGTTTACTGCTTTTAATCAATGTTTTTGCAGTTTTAGCCTGTTTTCTCGTTTTAAGCCTGTTTTTGGAACAAAATAGGTATTAGTGTTGTCTAAACACTAAAAATTAAACCCGAACTCTTATAATTATTCAAAAGCATTAGATTGTTACATATTTTCACCCTAGAAAGAGTGACATAGCTGTTTACTGCTATAAATCAATGTTTTCTTGGGTTTAGCCTGTTTTGGGACAAAATGGGTATAATTGTTGTCTAAACACTCACAATTCATCCCGAACTCTTACAATTAGTCAAATGCATTCGATTGTCACACATGTTGACCCCAGAAACACATACAAAGCTGTTTACTGCTTTTAATCAATGTTTTCGCGGTTTTAGCCTGTTTTCTCGTTTTATGCCTGTTTTGGAACAAAATAGGTATAAGTGTTGTCTAAACACTCCAAATTAAACCCGAACTCTTATAATTAGTCAAACGCATTAGATTGTTGCATATTTACACCCTAGAAAGAGTAACATACCTGTTTACTGCTTTAAATCAATGTTTTCTCAGTTTTAGCTTGTTTTGGGATAAAATGGGTATAATTGTTGTCTAAACACTCCAAATTCCTCCCGAACCTTTACAATTAGTTAAATGCATTGGATTGTCACACATTTTGACACTAGAAACACAAACAAAGCTTTTTTCTGCTTTGAATTAATGTTTTCTCGATTTTAGCCGGTTTTCTCGTTTTAAGCCTATTTTGGAACAAAATAGGTATAAGTGTTGTCTAAACACTCCAAATTAAACCTGAACTCTTATAATTAGTCAAACGCATTAGATTGTTGCATATTTTCACCCTAGAAAGAGTAACATAACTGTTTACTGCTTTAAATCAATGTTTTCTCGGTTTTAGCCTGTTTTGGGACGAAATGGGTATAATTGTTGTGTAAACACTCCAAATTCCTCCCGAACTCTTACAAATAGTTAAACGCATTGGATTGTCACACATTTCGACACTAGATACACAAACAAAGCTTTTAACTGCTTCGAATTAATGGTTACTCGGTTTTAGCCTGTTTTCTCATTTTATGCCTGTTTTGGAACGAAATAGGTATAAGTGTTGTCTAAACACTCCAATTTCAACCCGAACTCTTATAATTAGTCAAATGCATTGGATTGTTACATATTTTGACCATAGAAAGAGTAACATAGCTGTTTACTGCTTTAAATCAATATTTTCTCGGGTTTAGCCTGTTTCGGGACAAAATGAGTATAATTGTTGTCTAAACACTCCAAATTCATCTCGAACTCTTACAATTAGTCAAATGCATTCGATTGTCACACATGTTGACCCCAGAAACACAAACAAAGTTGTTTACTGCTTTTAATCAATGTTTTTGCAGTTTTAGCCTGTTTTCTCG